>NW_028046082.1:0-14925 GCF_054177405.1 Leptonychotes weddellii
CATTTTTAAGTTCGGCCAATTCACCTTTCATTTCTGCCCTTAGAGACTCTATGTTGTCATTAATTGATTTCTCCATTCTAGCCATTGTCTTCACAATTGCTAGCCTAAATTCCATCTCCGACATCTTGGTTATATCTGCATCCATTTGTAAATTTGCAGCATAAGTCATAATCTCTGAGTCTTTTCTATTTTGGGGGTTCCTCCTCCTAGTCATTCTGTTGATGGGTGTTTGTGGGAATGTATAGAGTCCAAATTATTGACCAGAACCCAAGCAAGATGCACCTGTTTTCTTGGGACCTTAGGGTTGCTGGCGTCTTGTTTTCCCAGCCTGTCTTCTGGGGAAGGGGTCTGCCGTGCTGTTACTCAGGCAACCCTGTTTGGGTGGAGTTGCCCTGCCCCCCTGTGGTGGGGATTGGGCTCAGCGGGTATCAGTTTTTGGGGCTTTTGTTCTCTGGCAGCTTTCCCTGGCGGCTTTCCGCGTCTCTTCCGAGAGTCAGAGCAGAAGAGACCATTTCCAACCCTCTGTCTCAGAGCAGAGACACCGCAGTCTGTTCTTCATTGAGCTCTCCAGACCACAGTGTCTCTGTTTCTGTCTGTGCTGCTATAAACTGCAGCGTCCTGGGTTGTGTGTCCCTCCACAGCGCTCCCAGTCCTGCCTCCAGGACTTTGCCCTTTGTGCTTCTAAAGCTGCCAGCTGCTCCCAGTTCGCCCTCGCGACCCCACCCCTCCAGGTTTCCACCCCGGAGGCTGCCCTAAAGTCCTTACCCCGCCTGCTACTGGTCTGTGAGTCTGTGCCCCATCTCCAGCTCACGAGGCTGTTGCTCACCAGCAGTGTAGGATCCCCACGGCCAGGCACCCTCCTGCTGCCATTTATCTTCCGATATCTGCCTGTGGAATCAGGGCTCCCTGCTTCGTACCTCAAAACCAACCGCCTGCGATATTCTGCTTGTAGAGATCCAGATCTTCTTACATCTCAGGCTGGTTTCATGGGTGTTCAGAGTGGTCTGGTAGATATCCAGCTCAATTCCGGGGACCAGTTGAAATAGGGTCCCTACTCCTCCACCATCTTTCCTTCTCAAAAATTCAACTTCTAGGAAAACAACCTAGGCTATCAGTACAAACCAGTATTTAAAAAGTTTAGGGCCTTTTTTTTTTTTTTTTTAAAGATTTTATTTATTTATTTGACAGAGAGATAGAGAGAACAAGTACGCAGAGAGGCAGGCAGAGGGAGAGGGAGAAGCAGGCTCCCCGCTGAGCGGGGAGCCCGATGCGGGGCTCGATTCCAGGACCCTGGGATCATGACCCGAGCCGAAGGCAGCCGCTTAACCAACTGAGCCACCCAGGCGCCCAAGGCCTATTTTTGTATCATTAAATTGCCACTCATTTTTAATACAGGAATATTGCTCTTTATACTAGAATATGTAAGAAGTTGTAATTTAAATATAATCTTACACAAAACAAAATTAAAGCAATTAGAGCCTGTATTTTTTTTTATTGGATAATAAGATCAAAGTAGACTATAACATTGCAACCTTATCTGTTTTGCCTGTTTTCCCTTTAAGGAAGCAAATTTAATAACCATGGCATGACATGTAAATACACTGAAGTAAAATTGCAAGTGTAACAAAAATGAAACATTTTGTGAAATAATTGAATATGATGAAACAACTGTTAGGTCGATTAATAATTAAAGAGCGAAAATCTATTAGGATGACTGAATGTCAGAAACTCTAAAAGAGAATGATTTAAGTATCCAAGGATTAAGAGGTTCTTGGAAAACTCTTCAAGCTCTTGGCAAAATTGATCATGTTATAAAACATATAAAATACGTCTAATATAATGCTTAAGAAAAATGAATTGGTTTGCAAACTTGTTGCTTTATTTAATCTAAGAATTAATGGAGGGGCGCCTGGGTGGCTTAGTCGTTAAGCATCTGCCTTTGGCTCAGGTCATGATCCCAGGGTCCTGGGATCGAGCCCCACATCGGGCTCCCTGCTCCGCAGGAAGCCTGCTTCTCCCCTTCCCACTCCCCCTACTTGTGTTCCCTCTCTCGCTGTGTCTCTGTCAAATAAATAAATAAAAAATCTTAAAAAAAAAAATTAATGGATAGTTGAACTTATACCTAAATATTTAAAAAGAAAAAAACAATTTTGTTTCATAATTTTTTCAGTTAACTATAAATTTTAATACCTTTTTAATATTTTTTAAAGATTTTATTTGAGAGAGGATTAGAGAGAGAGCACATGAGAGGAGGGAGGGTCAGAGGGAGAAGCAGACTCCCTGCAGGATTTGATCCTGGGACTCTAGGATCATGACCTGAGCTGAAGGCAGTCACTTAACTAACAGAGCATCCAGGTGCCCCTTAATTTGTTTTTTAAAAAATATGTTGTTTAAGTGTCTTTTTATGGTACCAGTTATCTTTGAGTAGGCTCTCACAGGGGATTTGGTTGTATTTTTAAAAACTTTATTGAAGTAATAATATGCATACAAAAAACTGCACATAAATGTACCACTCAAGTTTGCACAGCTAAATTACCTTTGTAGTCAATACCCAAATTCAGAAAAGAGAGCATTACCAACACCCTGGTGTTGCTCTGGTCCTTCTTTCCAGTCACTACCCTTCCCCTCCCAAGGGTAAGCATCATCCTGACTTCAAGCAGCAGTTTTATTTTTGTACTTTATATGCATGTAATTATATAGCATGTACTCTTTCACACAACATTGTTTATTAGTGTCATCATTTTGATGCGAATAGTCATAGACATTCATTTCATTACTGTATAATGTTGCATGAGTATTCCCCAATTGATATATCCATTCTAGTGTTGATGGGCATTTGAGCAATGTCTTTCTTTTGGTTATTATATATTGTGGTGGTATAGACTTTTGTAGGAGTAATTGTCTTTTGTTGAACAGATGTGTGCATTTCTGTTGATCTGTATCTCAGAGTGGAATTACTAGGTCTTAGGGGTATGGTAAGCCATACAGCCAAACTATTTTCTGAAGTGTTTGTATCATTTTCCAACAATCTGTACTTGCTGTACATCTGTCAACACTTGGTATTTTCATTTTAGCCATTCTGGGGACACGTAGTGGTGTGGTATCGGGGGTTTAATTTGCATTTCTGATGATTAATATAGTAGAGCACCTTTTCATGTTTACTGGCCATTTAGGTATCTTTCTTTGTAAATGTTTAAGTCTTATTTTTTTTTCCCACTGATTTTAGAAGTTCTTCATATATTTTGGATATGAGTCCTTTGTTGGGTATGTGTGTGTGTATATAATATACATGGCTGGATTGTTGTATACACATATCTTCAACTGTTGTTTGCCTTCTCCTTCATGATGTCTTTTGATTAATTAAAAATCTTTAATTTTAATATAACAAAATCAATTTTCACCCTGTATAGTTTTGTGTCCTGTTTAAGGTCACAAGGACCATTTTTTTCTCTCCTTTTTAAAAGCTTTAATTTTTAACATTAATGAATGTTTCTTTATATTTAATTTTTAATTTTTTAAATTTGAGTATAATTGACAAATGATGTTTCATTAGTTTTAGGTATATATAACATAGTGATTCAACAACTCTATATGTTATGCTATTCTCACTTCAAGTGTTGCTACCATATACCCCCATGCAATGCTATTATAATACCAGTGACTATATTCCCTATGCTGTATATTTAGATTTACAACCCATTCGGAAGTGATTTTTTTGAGTATGGTATGAAGTAAAAACAAAAGTATATTCTTTCCGTATATGAATATCCAGCTGACCCAGCCATATATATTGAAAAGATCATCCTTTTCCCACTGCACTGCAGTGTCATGTTGGTCATAAATTGAGTGATTACGTATGTATAGGTCTGTTTCTTAGACTTTTCCTGTTTGTCAGTCAGTTGGTCTATTCTTGGGTCAATTCTACTCTGTCTTAATTACTACAGCTTTATAGTAGCAACATAGTTTTTTTGTTTGTTTTTTGCGTTTATGGCTTTTTTATCTTCTTTTTTTTAATTTAAATTTATTATGTTATGTTAGTCACCATACACCATTAGTGTTTGATGTAGTGATCCACGATTCATTGCAACATAGTTTTAAGTGATTGTAACTTCCGATAACATGATTGGAAGTCATATGCTCAAAGCCTGAATTTTAATCTTCTGGATAATCAAGTTATAGCTTACATATATTGTATAGACACAAAGTGGGGAGGGTAAAGAAAACTTATGAAAAAATTTAAAATATCCTGGCTAGTAACAAGGGAATGAGAATGAAGATTATTACTGCATGTTTAGTGCTGTATCAAAATTTAGTAGGGAGTTGGATCCCTACTTTCCACGTATGAGAGGAACAATTTGAGACAAGAAAAATTTAAAAAAAAAATTGTGTACAATCATATAATCAAGTGAAAAATGGTGTAGTGTAAACCAAGTGATATACAGATGAAGGAAAAGATCAGTGAGGGATGGAGTAGTTAGGAAAGGCCTCAGAGAGGAAGTGTGGCTTGAATAAATCCTTGAATTGATTTGGACCTGATTAGGTAACTTTTTTTTTAATTAGGTTTTTTATTTTAATTCCAGTATAGTTAACATACAGTGTTATATTAGTTTCAGGTGTACCATATAGTGACTCAATATTCTATACATTACTCAATGCTCATCATGATAAGTGTACTCTTTAATCCTTATCATCTATTTCACCCATCTCCCCCACCACCCCCTCTCTGGTAACCATCAGTTTGTTCTCTATAGTTAAGAGTCTGTTTCATGGTTTGTCTCCCTCTCTGCCCCCTGTCCCCTCATTTGTTTCTTAAATTCCACATATGAGTGAGATCATATGGTATTTGTCTTTCTCTGACTGGCTTATTTCACTTAGCATTATATGCTTCAATTCCATCTATGTTGTTGCAAATGGCAAGATTTCATTTTTTATGGCTGAATAATATTTGAGTGTGTGTGTGTTTGTGTGTCTTCTTTATTCATCTATCACTGGACACCTGGGACTGCTTCCACAATTTGGCTATTGTAAATAATGCTGCAATAAACATATTGTTTATGTATCCCTTTCAATTAGTATTCTTGTATTTTTTGAGTAAATATCCAGTAGTGTAATTACTGGATCACATAATTCCATTTTTTACTTTTTGAGGAAACTCCATACTGTTTTCCACAGTGGCTGTACCAGTTTGCACTCCCAACAGTGCATGAGGGTTCCTTTTTCTCCACATCCTTTCCAACACTTGTTGTTTCTTGTGTTTTTTATTCTAGCTGACAGGTGTGAGGTGGTATCTTATTGTAGTTTTGATTTGCATTTCCCTGATGAGTAATGTTGAGCATCTTTTCTTTAGTCTGTTGGTTATCTGTATATCTTCTTTGGAGAAATGTCTGTTCGTGTCTTCTGCCCATTTTTTAAATTGGATTATTTGGTTTGGGGGTGTTAAGTTGTGTAAGTTCTTTATATATTTTGGAAACTAACTCTTTATTGGATATGTCATTTGCAAATATTTCCTAGAAGGTTGTCTTCTAGTTTTGTTGATTTTTGTCCTTCACTATGCAGAAGCTTTTTATTTTGATGTAGTCCCAATAGTTTATTTTTGCTTTTGTTTCCCTGGCCTCAGGAGAAAAGGCACTATGTCTGATGGTAGAGAAATAACTGCCTGTTCTCTCTTCTAGGATATTTATAGTTTCAGGTCTTACATTTAGGCCCTTAATCCATTTTGAATTTATCTTTGTGTATAGTGTAAGCCATTAGCCCAGGGCCAGTTTCATTCTTTGGATATCATCATCCAGTTCTCCCAACCCCATTTGTTGAAGAGGCTTTTTCTCCTATTGTGTATTCTTTCCTCCTTTGTCCAAGATTGACTATATAATTGTGGGTTTTCTGGGCTTTTTATTCTATTCCATCGGTCTATGCGCCTGTGTTCATGCCAGTACCATGCTGTTTTGATTACTATGTCTGTGTAGTATAACTTGAAACCTAGAATTGTGATACTTCCAGCTTTTTCTTTTTCAAGATTGTTTTGGCTCTTTGGGGTCTTTGGTTCCATTCAAATTTTAGGATTTTTTGTTCCAGTTCTGTGAAAGTATGTTGGTATTTTTTTTTTTTCTTTTTTTAAAGATTTTATTTATTTGATAGAGAGAGACACAGTGAGAGAGGGAACACAAGCAAGGGGAGTGAAAGAGGGAGAAGCAGGCCTCCCGCCGAGCAGGGAGCCCGATGCGGGGCTCGATCCCAGGACCCCGGGATCATGACCTGAGCCGAAGGCAGATGCTTAATGACTGAGCCACCCAGGCGCCCCAGTATTGTTGGTATTTTGATAGATCTCATTAAATCTGTAGACTGCTTTGGATAGTATGAATATTATTTATTTATTTTTGTGAGAGAGAAGAGAGCAAGTGGTGGGGAGGGGCAAAGGGAGAGGGAGAGAAACTTAAGTAGGCTCCATGCCCAGAGTGGAGCCTGATGGAGGGCTTGATCTCATGACCCCGAGATTCTTGAAATCAAGAGTCGGATGCTTAACAGACTGAGCCACCCAGGCGCCCCTGGATAGTATGGACATATTAACAATATTTGTTTTTCCAATCCATGAAAATGGAATATCTTTCCACTTGTTTGTGTCATCTTCAATATCTTTCATCAGTGTTTTATACTTTTCAGAGTATAAGTCTTTCACCTCCCTGGTGAGGTTTATTCCTAAGTATTATCTTTGGTACAATTGTAAATGGGATTGCTTTCTTAGTTTCTCTTTCTGTTGCTTCATTACTAGTATATACAATGCCACAGATTTTTTTTTTTTTAACATTTCTTTATTATGTTATGTTAATCACCATACATTACATCATTAGTCCTTGATGTAGTGTTCCATGATTCATTGTTTGCGTATAACACCCAGTGGTCCATGCAGAACGTGCCCTCTTTAATACCCATCACCAGTAATGCCACAGATTTCTGTACATTAATTTTGTATCCTGCAACCCTACTGAACTTATCAGTTCTAGTAGTTTTTTGGTGGAGTCTTTAGGGTTTTCTATATACAGAATCATGTTGTCTGCAAATAGTGTAAGTTTTACTTCTTCCTTACCAATACGGATATCTTTTATTCCTTCCTCTTGTCTGATAGCTGTGCCTACTAGGACTTCCAGTTCTATGTTAAATAATAGTGGTGAGAGTGGACATCCCTGCCTTTTTCCTGACCCTTGGTGAAACGCTGTTTTTCACCAATTAGTATGATGTTAGTTGTGGGTTTTTCATATGTGGCCTTTATTATGTTGAGGTATGTTCCCTCTAATCCCACTTCATTGACCAGTTTTATCATGAATAGATGTACTTTGTCAAATACTTTTTTTGCATTTATTGAAATGATCATATGACTTTTATCCCTTCTTTTGTTGATGTGATGTATCATATTGACTTGCAAATATTGAATCAACCTTCCATCCCAGGGATAAATCCCACTTGATTGTGGTGAATGACTTTTTTTTTTTTTTAAATGTATCATTGAATTCAGATTGCTGGTTTTGTTGAGGAATTTGTATCTATGCTCATCAGAGATATTGGCCTGTAGTTCTATATATATGTATATATATATATATATATATTTTTTTTTTTTTTAGTGTCTTTATCTGGTTTTGGTATCTGGGTAATACTGGCTTCATAGAATGAATTAGGAAGTTTTCCTTCTTCTGCTTTTGGAATAGTTTGAGAATAGGTATTAACTCTTCTTTAAATGTTTGGTAGAATTCCCCTGTGAAGACATCTGGTCTTGGACTTCTGTTTCCTGGGAGTTTTTTGATTGATTCAATTTCATTGCAGGTAATCGGTTTGTTTAAATTTTCTATTTCTTCTTGATTCAATTTTGGGGGTTCTATGTTTCTAGGAATGTATCTATTTCTTCTAGGTTGTCCAATTTGTTGGCATATAATTTTTCATAATATTCTTAGTCTTTTGTATTTGTCATATCAGTTGATATTTCTTTCATTTCTGATTTTGAGTCTTCCCCCACCCCAACCCCCCTTTAATTAATTAATTAATTAATTTGAGTCTGGCCAGAATTTATCAATTTTGTTGATCTTTCAAAGAACCAGCTCTTAGTTTCATTGATCTGTTCTATTATTTTTATTAGTTTCTATTTTATTTCTGCCCTAATCTTTATAATTTCCTTCCTTCTACTAGTTTTGGGTTTTGTTCCTTTTCTGGTTCCTTTAGAAATAAGGTTAGGTTGTTTATTTGGGATTTTTCTAGCTTCTTTAGGTAGGCCTGTATTGCTATAAACTTCCCTTTTAGAGCAGCTTTTGCTAAATCCCAAAGATTTTGGAACATTGTGTTTTCATTTGTCCCTGTGTATTTTTTGATTTCCTCCTTGATTTCTTGGTCGACCCATTTGTTGTTTAGTAGCATGTATTTAACCTCCATGTATTTGTGTTCATCCTAGACTTTCTCTTGTGGTGGATTTGTAGTTTCATAGCGTGTGGTCAGAAAAGATACATGGTATGACCTCAGTCTTTTTGAATTTATTGAGACTTGTTTTATGGCCTAATATGTGATCTATCCTAGAGAATGTTCCACGTGTGCTTGAAAAGAATGTGTATTCTGCTCTTTTAGGACAGAATGTTGTGAATATATCTGTTAGGTCCATCTGGTCCAATGTGTCCTTCAAAGCCATTGTTTCCTTATTGATTTTGTTTGGATGATCTATCCTTTGACGTCAATGGGGTGTTAAAGTCCCCTACTATCCATGTTTGTCATTAGCTGCTGTATTTGGGAGCTCCCATGTTGTATGCATAAATATTTAGTTTAAGTATTTACAATTGTTATATCTTGTTGGATTGTACTGTTTATGATTATACAGTGTCCTTTTTCCCTTGTTACAGTTTTTGTTTTAAAGTCTGTTTTGTCTGGTAGAAGCATTGCTACTCCAACTTCCTTTTCCTTTCCATTTGCAATGATAAATGTTCTCCCATCCCTTCACTTTCAATCTGCATGTTTCTTTAGGTCTGAAATGAATTTCTTGTAGGCAGCATATAGATGGGTCTTACTTTTCTATTGATTCCATCACCCTGTCTTTTAATTGAAATATTTAGTCCATTTACATTCAAATTATTGATAGTATTTACTGTCATTTTGTTACTTGTTTTATGGTTGTTTTTGTAGTTCCTCTGTTCCTTTCTTCTCTTGTTCTTTTCTCCAGGATTAGTTGGCTTTAGTGAAATACTTGGATTCCTTATTATTATTATTATTTTTGAATATCTATTACTGTTTTTGATTTGTGGTTACCATTTGGTTTATATATAAAATCTTCTGCATACAGCAATCTATATTAAGCTGATGCTTGCTTAATTTTGAACTCATTTACTCCTCTCCCCTCCATGTTTCAGATGTTTGGTATCATTTATCTTTTTTAAAAAGATTTTTTATTTGAAAGAGTGTGCACACAACAGGTGGGGAAGGAGGAGCAGAGGAAGAGTGAGAAGCAGACTCCCTGCTAAGCAGGGAGCCTGACATGGGCTTGATCCCAGGACCCTGAGATCATGACCCAAGCTGAAGGCAGATGCTTAATCAACTGAGCCACCCAGGCGCCCCATATATCCTTTTATTTTGTGCGTCTCTTGACTGACTTTTAGATATACTTGTTTTTGTGTTTGTGCTTCCTATTTTTCTTATTTTTGGTTTTTGTTTTCCATTAGTAGATTCCCCCTAACCTTTCTTATAGGGCTGGCTTAGTGGTTATGAATTCATTTAACTTTTGTTTGGGAAACTCTCTCCTTCTATTCTGAATGATGGCCTTGCTGGTTATTCTGGCTATAGGTTTTTCCCTTTAAGCACTTTGGATATATCATGCCACTCCCTTCTGGCCTTCTGCTGAAAATCAGCTGATAGCCTTAAGGGATTTCCTTTGTATGTAACTGTCTTCTCAACTCTTGCAACTTTTCAAATTCTTTATCACTGTTTTTTTGCCATTTTAATTACGTGTCTTGGTGTGGATCTCCTTGGGTTGAATTTGTTGGGGAAATCTCTCTGCCTCCTGAATCTGGATCTCTTTCCCTCCCCGGATTTGGGAAGCTTTCAGCTTTTATTTCTTCAAATACATTTTCTGTCCCTTTTTCTGGGATATCCCTATAATGCAAAATGTCCTTAGACTCAATGGTGTCACTGAGTTCAAGTTTATTCTCATTATGTGGTATCTCTCACCTCTTCAGCTTAAATGCTTTCCATTACTGGATCTTCCAGGTCACATATACGTTCCTCTGCTTCCTGTAGCTTACTATTTATTCCATCTATTGTCTTTTTAATTTTGTGTAGAGTTACCTATGTTATTTTTTACCTCTTTTTTCAAGGGTCTCACGGATTTCCTTCACCCTTTTCTGAAGTCCAGTATCTTTATGATCATTACTTTAAATTCTCTTATATTACTTATTTCAGTTTTGCTTAGATCTCCTGCTGTGATTTTGTCCTATTCTTTCATTTGGGACATATTCTTGTGTCTCATTTTCTTTACCTTGATGTCTGTGTTAGGAAAGTCAGCTACATTTTATGTTCTTGAAAGTAGTGGCTTTATGAAGAAGAGTTCCTATAGTGCCCTGCAGTGCAATGTCCCCTGTTCACCATAATCTGGCAATTCAGAGAAGTTGGGGTCATTTTTTTTCAGTCCAGATGTCTGCCCTCTCTGCCTGTTGTGGGCTGTACTTGCTCTATGTTGTATGAGACCCAGGCAGGCTGGCTCTGAGGGAGAACAGCCAGCCACAAGAGGGCTTGAGAGCAGGGTAGCAGTTTAAATTTGTGCTAAGCTGCTAGTCCTAGGCAGAATCCCTCAAAGCACGGTGGCCACCAGGGGCATGGTATGTGGTGGCTGTGGGCACCCAGTGTGTGCATGCACTGGCTGGGCAGGATGTTTGTGGGGTTAACAAAATTTGTCCTGAGCTCAGCAGGCTTGATGGCGGGGGGGGGGCGGGGGGGAGTCCTCAGGAGAACTCATGGGTGGTGTGCGTGGCCACTAGGCTAGGTAGCAAGTATCTGTGAGGTGCCACCTCAGCCAAATGGTTTTGTATTTATGCTTGGGGGGCAGGGGAGGAAAATGGCACCTGCCAGCTTCTTAGTTCCTGGATAAATTCCCCAACATGCTCCAAAATCTGTATAAAAAGATCTCCTCCTTGTTTGTCCCAGGCATTGTGCAAACTGTCACTTCCATGGTGCCTCTCTGCAAGCTGCTGTCTTTAAGTGTGGGGGCCCAGCTATCCCTTGCCTTCCCTGGCCCAGTGCTGAGTCAGCTGATTTTTAAAGCTCCAGGTCTTGTTGGTTATGCAAAATCATGGAATTTAGCCCCTCTGGTTTTCAAAGCCAGTCATTATGGGGATTCTTCTTCCCCATGTGGGCTCCCTCTCCCTTGTAGGTGGCTCCTGACTTCCACTTCTGCCTTCCTTAATCTCTCAGATGTGGCGTCTTCTCTATATTTAGTAGTGGAATCTTCTGCCAGTCTTTTGATTGCTCTAGTTTATTTACTCAGATGTGTTACCTAGTTGTAAATGTGGGAGAGGGTGAGCCTAGAGTCCTCTTACTCTGCCATCTCTACTCAGTGATTAGGGGTCACTCTTTTTTTTTTTTTTAAAGATTTTTATTTATTTATTTGACAGAGACGCAGCGAGAGAGGGAACACAGGCAAGGGGAGAGGGAGAAGCAGGCTTCCCGCGGAGCAGGGAGCCCGATGCGAGGCTCGATCCCAGGACCATGACCCGAGCTGAAGGCAGATGCTTAACAACTGAGCCACCCAGGCGCCCCAGGTCACTCTTAATGTAGCCTTCATTTTTGTTTCCTATACCTCAATACAGTAAATCCACTATTATATCCTGCTCTTATTTCCTTAGATGCCTCTTTATTAGTTTCAAATACTAATGGTTTTAACACTGACAGCACACCTGAAGCACCTGGGAAACTTTAAAAAATACTGATGCCCAGGCCTCATCAAGCTAATAAAATCAGTCTGTGGGTGTGGGGGCCAAATCCTCAGCATATTTAAATGTCTTCCCAGGTAATTCAAATGTACAAATAGAGTTGAGGACCACTGAAGTAGAATGTGCATTCAGTAGTTCTCAACTGGTGACAGGCTTGTTGCAATAAATTTAGGACACTTTGTTAAATTTTTTTTCAGATAAACATTCCAGCCCCCCTCCTCCCCAATGTCTTCAGATATTTTGCCATGACCAGGGGTTGCTATTGGCATCTAGAGAGTAGAGGCCAAGGATGCTGCTAAACAGCATACAATGCACAGGACAACTTCCACAACACTTACCAGCTTCAAAATGTCCACAGTGTGAGGTAGATAAATCCTGCTTTAGAGCAACATGAGAACCAGTTATAAGAAGAGGAAATAGAATTGGAACTAAAAGCAGAATTCTGTTTAAATATAAGGATTATATTGATATTACAACTGACAGAAGTCCACAAAAAGGAGTTTTATACTTGAAGCCAGAGAACTGCTGTTTGAAGTGTAGTATCTATAATTGAATTTTTTAGATAGGTTTCAGTACATTTTTAAAGAAATTCAAAGCATGCAGAGTTCAATAGAATGAAATTTGAAGTTTATGAAATGTGGAAGCAGTATTTTACCAGTTAACCTGAAAGTTCTTTCAGTTTAAATTCTGCAACTTTTTGATAATGATCACAAAGAGCCAAAATAGAAATTTTATATATTATGTACATATACATATATGTGCATATTATTTATGTATGCATATATACATACCCATATATATAGATTTGATTCCACTGTGTATGTGTGTATGGATGTGTATGTATATATACACACACACTGGAATCAAACCAAATTCCAGTGCTGGGTCTTAAGACTAGCTGTGTAACCTACTGCATGCTCCTAGGTCTCCCATTTTGTCCTCTATAAAATGAGGGATGTAGGTCAGATGGCCTGAATGATCCCTTTCCAGAGTTAACTTCTGTACAATAATTCCTAAGTTCTTGTCAAAATACAAATTTCACAATAAAACCTATTTCTCAGTGACAGGTCGAAATTCATTTCAATGGCTCAACCTTATTTTAAAACATAGCAAATTTATGTTTAAGATGGATAATTTTAGGTAGGATTTCTTTATGGAGTCCTGAATAAGTGAATATGAGAAAACTTTTCTTACTAAAGTACATAATAATGAACTACTTTCTACTATTTATCAGTAAGAGTCCCTTGGATTATATTTCCTGAACCTGAATCTTGCCATAACACTTGAAAAAATATTTTAACTGGCAATTACTGCTTCTCATGTTGTTTCTGGTTCTGTTAATGATAAAGGAGCCCTGCCATCATGTACCCTAGCACCCATACAATAATACATAGCCATTTTTGGGACTAAGTATCCCTTTCAACCAGTAGATGGCACTTCAGAATTGTTAAAGCCAATGTTGAAATTTCAAGGGAACATGGCTCAAACAATGAGGCAAGGTAGGGAATGCCTGAATAAACAATATGCACAGTGGAAACAGTGAGAGTGCTAAAAGACCACGGACCAAATAATTCTTTTTTTGTGGGAGCTGTCCTTTGCATTGTAGGATGTTTAACAGCATCCCTGGCCTCGACCTACTAGATGCCTAAAGTACCACCCCTTTTACTCTGCCCCACGTTGTCACAAAAGTGTCTCCAGACATTGCTAAATTTCCTGTGGGGCAAAACTGTCCCAAGTCAGAACAACTGAGAAAGCAAAAAATATACAGATTTATAATTATACACAGTAAGAACTGAGTGCTCTCACACTGCTGAGTGAACAGAAGCCAGACATAAGAGCAGGAGATCAGGATAGTGGTTACCCTTGGGAGGGACAGTGAAGGGAGAAGTGCCGGTAACGTTCTGTCTTGATCTGGGTGCTGCTTACACGGATGAAAATTTATTGAGCCCTTATGATATTTTCCACATATATAATCCCATATTGCTTTGTAGTTTGAATGAAAACTTTGCACCCATTACTCTTTGAATCATTAAACAACACTTAGCTACATGTTAACTAAGCAGGGTTTTAAATCATTGTGAGCTAATCATCCCCATGTGTTCCTTTTAAAAATAGTCAACTGAAAAATTACAGGAAAAATCCACTTCATTTGGTAGAAGTTACTTGTTCTTCTGAGATTCCTACTGGCAAGAGTCTCACAAACCTAAGATGATTCTTTGTAAAGTATCATAGTTTCTATCTCTTACTAAAATGGAGAAATATGATTTAGCAGCTGAGGTACTGTTTTGTCAAAATAACCTATATTTATCTGCCTCAATCCAGGAGTTAAGGAATTCTTTTTTTAGTATGTGTAAGAATGAGATTCACATTCTTTAAAGATGTAGTATTATCCTTTTCTTTTCTGGCCCAAACACTACTTAACAAGTAATAAAATTTAAAGCTACATTCAATCTAGAATTCTCGATTGCATTTATTTTAAAAATGCTTAAATTGGTTTTAAAAATACTGCAATGAAAAAACACAGATCCAAATGTGTGATTTATTTTGAGAAAAATAAAACAGGTTTTTCCAATAAAGGGAAGAAATAACAATGAAATCATGTCCTGATTACATGTTAACTACCACATTTTATATAATGTGGATGTGATCAACATGTATTCAATGATAGTATGAATAAACATTTGAGATTTAAAAATCACATACCATTTGCCAATGCTGTAAATCCATAAAGGTAGAAATAAATACCTAAAAATAAATTTTAAAAACTGAAGCTTCTGACAGTGTTTATAGATCAACCCAAATGGTACAAATAGTACAGCCAATAAATTGACATTACTGTTAGTTTCCACCTAATTTCTTCATAATATGGCTGTCTGGTGTTGCATTAGTGAAGATACTTCCTACAACCACATGGGTACCCCAGAGCCTATGACGAATCACTTTACAGCAGCCAAGATCATCCACAGAGAATCCTAAATGT
>NW_028046083.1:0-9328 GCF_054177405.1 Leptonychotes weddellii
GAAAGGACAAGGGGATCTCTGGGGTCTCTTTTCTAAGTGCAGTAATCCCATTCATGAGGGGTCCATCCTCGCAACTTAAAAATCCCCTCCCATAGACCGCACCTCCAAATGCCATCACACTGAAGGTTAGGATTTCAACACATGAATTTGGGGGGTGTGGGGGACACATTTAGTCCATCGCATTTACACATTACTATATAATAGGCACCTATTTCCCGTGGGAGCAATGGATGAATATTCATTAATAAAGTATTCACTGCAATTTTGTAGACCGTAACTGCCTTGAATAATAGAATCGACTGTATATACTAGCATTTTTGGTGGTGATAAAGGCTATGAAGAAAAATAAAGTCAGGGCACCCAGCTGGCTCAGTCAGTGGAGACTGTGACTCTTGAACTCGGGGTCGTGAGTTCGAGCCCCACATTGAGCATAGAGCTTACTTAAAAAAAAAAAAAAAAGCTGTTTAGGGTCTAGAAAATGACAGGGGCTGTTTTCAACAGAGGATCCAGGACGGATTCTCTGAAGATGTTTGAGCAGATCGCTGAAGGAAGCCAGGCCACAAGCCCTGGGTCCCTGGGGAAGAACAATCCAAGAGTCCCTCAACTTTCTGGCCGCCATCTTGTTTTCTTTCTCCTATTGTCTCCTAAAGCCTTTGGAGCATTCAGGGTATGTTCCTCCGACCTGCCTGTCTTTTCTCCTTGTTGTTTTTTTGTTTTTTTAAAGATTTTATTTATTTATTTGAGAGAGAGGATGAGAGGAGAGAGAGCACATGAGAGGGGGGAGGGTCAGAGGGAGAAGCAGACTCCCTGTCGAGCAGGGAGCCCGATGCGGAACTCGATCCCGGGACTCCAGGATCATGACCTGAGCCGAAGGCAGTCGCTTAACCAACTGAGCCACCCAGGCGCCCTTTTCTCCTTGTTCTTATCCCCCTATCTTTCCAGCTCCTTATCTTCTGAACATTGATTTTTCTGTCCCTCTAGCCATTACCCCTCCCCTCCCACCAATTCCTCCTATTTATTTTACAAATACATTAAGGGACTAAGGGTCAGGCACAAATATTGACTCATGAAAAAAAATTCTTTTAAGATTTTATTTATTTTATTTTTTAAATTTAAACTCAATTAGACAACATACAGTATAAGATTTTATTTTTCTTTATTTATTTTTAAAGATTTTATTTATTCATTTGAGACACAGAGATACAGAGAGTGAGAGCGAGCATGAGCAGGGGGAGAGGCAGAGGGAGAGGGAGAAGCAGACTCCCCGCTGAGCAGGGAGCCCCATGCGGGACTCGATCCCAGGACCCCGGGACCATGACCTGAGCCGAAGGCAGACCCTTAACCAGCTGAGCCACCCAGGTGCCCCTAAGATTTTATTTTTAAGTAATCTCTACATCCAACGTGGGGGCTTGAACTCACAACCCCGAGATCAAGACCTGAGATCAAGTGTCCGATGCTCTACCGACTGGGCCACTCAGGCGCCCCCAGATTTGGGAAACTTCTAAGCCCAAGAGCAAAGTGTCATCCTCCTTATGTAGATAGAGAGACTGAGGCACAGAGAGGCAAAGTGACTTGCCCAGAGTCACACAGCCAGGAAATGGCAGGGGCCCATACTGGAACCCAAGCCTTCTGGCCTGAGACGGCTTTTTAATTCACTGTTATGCAACCCCAATTCCTTCTCCCGATCCCTGACCCTCTTGTCTGCCCCCCCAACCCGGTGCCCCCTCCCCCCATATCCCTATTTCTTCCCTGTTCTCTGTATTACTCCCTCATTCTCTCTGCCTCTCTGTCCCCCACCCTTAGATCCACCTCCGCAGTGGCCTGAGGAGACGTCTGCCCAGGGCTTCAGGCAGCTGCTGGAGCTGAACCTGCTGGGGACATACACCGTGACCAAGGTGAGGACTGCAGCCCCAGCTGCCAGGCCAGGGGGCCTCCTGATGATAAGACTGTCAGACCCACTTTTTCTCAGAGCAGAATGTTTCCTCTGCCTTGGTTTGATCTTACTCCAAAAGGATTCTGTTCTTTATAGCAAGTAGGTGGGAGCAAATCCCTACATCCAGCCAAAGCTAACTGTGTGGGTACCTGGCCCAGTCCCCTTAGGGACCTTTCAGAACCTTCCAGAGTGGTGTGCTGGTTGTGTTGGGGGATGTCAGAAACAGGGGGGAAAGGGTTGAGGCAGGGAGTCAGTGATAGGCAGTTACAGCTTTTCCACCCTGTGAATCACTATGGGGAACAAAGAGCTTCTTTTTTTTTTAAAGATTTTATTTATTTGACAGAGAGAGACACAGCGAGAGAGGGAACACAAGCAGGAGGAGTGGGAGAGGGAGAAGCAGGCTCCCCGCGGAGCAAGGAGCCCGAAGCGGGGCTCGATCCCAGGACCCTGGCATCATGACCTGAGCCGAAGGCAGACGCTTAATGACTGAGCCACCCGGGCGCCCCATAGAAAACTTTTTTTTTTAAGTAGGCTCCATGCCCAGCGTGGAGCCAACTCACAACCCTGAGATCGAGACCTGAGATTTCGATCAAGAGTCGGATGCTGAACTGACTGAGCCACCCAGGCGCCCCTATAAAACTTTTTTATTTTGACATTTTCCAAGCATACAGAAAAGTAGAGAGGTTGTGGGCCAAATTCCACATACCCATCACCCAGCAACCATTATCAACATTCTGTCATTCTTCCTGTGGACCCCTCACTTTTTTCTTTTCTTCCCTTTTCTTTTCTTTCCTTTTCTTTTTCTTTCTTTCTTTCTTTTTGCTGGGGTATTTTATTTTTATTTTTATTTTTTAAAGATTTTATTTACTTGACAGAGAGAGACAGCAAGAGCAGGAACACAAGCAGGGGGAGTGGGAGAGGGAGAAGCAGGCTTCCTGGCAAGCAGGGAGCCTGATGTGGGGCTTGATCCCAGGACCCTGAGATCATGACCTGAGCCGAAAGCAGACACTTAAGGACTGAGCCACCCAGGTGCCCCTGGGGTATTTTATTTTTAAAAAAGATTTGTTTATTTATTTATTTTAGAGGGTGGGGGAAGGGCAGAAGGAGAGGGAGAGAAGCAGACCCCCCGCTGAGTGCAGAGCCTCACAAGGAGCTCGATCTTACGACCCTGAGATCATGACCCAAGCCAAAAATCAAGAGTCTGATGCTCAACCAACTGAGCCACCCAGGAGCCCCTTTTGCTGGAGTATTTTTTTTTAAAGATTTTATTTATTTATTTGACAGAGAGAGACACAGCAAGAGAGGGAACACAAGCAGGGGAGTGGGAGAGGGAGAAGCAGGCTTCCCCCAGAGCAGGGAGCCCGATGTGGGACTCAGTCCCAGGACCCTGGGACCATGACCTGAGCAGAAGGCAGTTGCTTAACGACTGGGCCACCCAGGCGCCCTTGCTGGAGTATTTTAAAGCAAATCTCAGACATACTTTACATGTAAGTAATTTAGTATGTGTTTTTAGCAGATGAGATTTTGTTTTGTTTGGGTTTTTTGTTTTTGTTTTGTTTTGTTTTTTTAGATTATTTATGTGCTTTTTGAGACAGGGTGGAGGTGGTCAGAAGGCTTCTCTGAGAGGTGACATTTAAGTCAAGGATATGCATGGGGCAGAGTGGGCCAGGGAGGACAGCCTGTGCAAAGGCCCTGGGGTGGGGACTGCTCCGGGTGTAGGAGGAACAGCAAGAGGCCAGGGTGACTGAAGCAGGGCAAGGGGGAGAGGGCGGGAGGTGAGAGCAGAAAGGGGACAAAAGGGCCTAGATCATATCTGGATTTGTCAACCACGGAGAGGACTTTGCTTTGGCGCTTGAGCCTGGAACCAACGAAGTGAGCTGCTGTAAGTGGGAACCGGCGCCCTCCGGCGGCCGCGTGGGGAACAGGCGGGGGCGAGGACTAAGGCAAAGGGCCCAGGATGGTCCAGGCAGGAGGTGATTTGAGTCGGACCGGGTCGGTGGCGGTGGATTTAGTGGGAAGTGTTCCGATTCCGGATCCATTTTGAAAGTAGAATTGTTAGGATTTCCTTGTAGACTAGACGTGGGGGGTGGACTCGAGAAAGAAAGGAGTGGGGTTTTGGCTTCTTTGTCCCCCACTGGCCGCAGGACTGAGTTGCCATCCGTTGCCAGGGGGAAGCCTGGGGAGGAGCCGGTGGACTGGGAGACCTTTTCAGGGGGTGTGGGGGTGTGGTGCCCTGCCCATGTCCACTTGGGATTCTTGAGTCTGGGGTGAGGGGAGAGAGAGGTTTGGAGTCATCACTTGGGAGCTCACCAGCCTGAGCCTGGAGTAGGTCTGAAAAACCAGGGTTTCATTTAGTCTGCTAAATGCCGCCTCCTACCTGCAAAGGGGCGCCTGGGTGGCTCAGTTGGTTGAGCATCAGACTCTTGATTTTTGGCTCGGGTCATGATCTCAGGGTCCAGGGTCGTAAGATCGAGCCCCTTGTGAGGCTCCGCGCTCAGCGGGGAGTCTGCTTCTCTCCCTCTCCTTCTGCCCTTCCCCCACCCTCTAAAATAAATAAATAAACAAACAAATCTTTTAAAAAAATAAAATACCCCAACAAATAGCAGTGTAGACAGAGAAGGTAAATTGCAATGTAGACAGAGAAGGGAGCAGCCCCAGGAGTGGGCGGGGTGGGGGGGTCACTAGTGTGAGGAAGATCAGGCGCTATTTTTGAGGTCTCACCTGAGATCCAGGTGAAATGTTTCTGGGCAGTTGGGTGCTCTTGCTCAACCTGTGGACCCTCACTCCCATCCCTCACTTGTGTTCACCTCTGTTGTCACTTCCATACGATAAGATATATACCACAGCCCATAAAGGGAATATATATGTAATTATATATTATATATGTAATTATATATATAATCTCTTAGTGCCCAGCACTTTTTTTTTTAAAGATTTTATTTATTTATTTGACACAGAGAGAGAAAGCGCAAGCAGGGGGAGCGGCAGGGAGAGGGAGAAGCAGGCTTCCGGCTGAGCAGGGAGCCTGAAGCGGGGCTCGATCCCAGGACCCTGGGATCATGACCTGAGCCGGAGGCAGCCGCTTCACCAACTGAGCCATCCAGGTGCCCCAGTGCCCACCATTTAAAAAGAGAGGGATTTCTCATAAGCAACCAGATCTCTGGTTTCTCTTGAAAGGTTGGCAAGCTGGACCCATGGGGCAGAACAACTGTCTGCTAAATGTGGCATGACTCTCCATTATATCCCAGTCCCCACCTCTCCCGATGGGGCTACCTGACTCTGTTAGGTGTGAATGGCTGGTACAGAACCCTCGCGTAGGAGTAAAGGTCCAGCCCAAGGAGACAGGCCTGCCCAAGCTCTCTGCCACCTCCTACCTGCAACATGGCAAGTTACTCAGTCTCTCTACACCTGGGTTTTCTCCTGTGAAAAATGAGGCTGATCATGGCATCTGATTCACTGGATTGTTCCTGAGAATTGAATGAGGGTAAAATACCCACGAAGCCCTTAGAACATGCCTGGCACAGAGTTTACTGTCTGCACATTTTTATTACTTATTGTGAACATTGCCCCATTCTGTTTCCTATGGCCAATCTACCTAACTCAGGTTGAGCTCATCGAAATAAACGTTGGGCAGACGAAGCCTGGCAGAAGTAGAAGGGAAAAGGTGAGGTTTGAGCTGAACCCTGAGTGGGAGGAAAGGAATTGGAGAAGTAGGCCACCGGGTGTATCATTTACCAAAAAAGAGTGTGCAAAGGTCCTGGGGGCAGTAACCACCCAGGTGTTTTTGTTTTTTTTTTTTTAATTTTATTATGTTATGTTAGTCACCATACAGTACATCATTAGTTTGGATGTGGTGATCCATGATCCATTGTTTTCGTATAACACCCAGTGCTCCATGCAGTACGTGCCCTCCTTAATACCCATCACCGAGCTAACCCATCCCCCCTCCCCCCTCCCCTCTAAAACCCTGTTTGTTTCTCAGAGTCCATAGTCTCTCATGGTTCATCCCAGGTGTGTTTTAAGAACAAGAGACACTCATCTCCCATCTCCACCTCCAGTTTAGCAATTAGAAGCATTTTATTAAATTGTTCTATCCATTGCCTCCTGCCATCCCCTACCGAGACATCCTATGATTTCATCAGTAGGAACTTCATAAATACTACCAATGGATTTGAATGTTTACTTATAATTATTGATATAATTTAAGACTCACAAAATCTTGTCAGAATAGTACAGAGAACTCCTGTATACCCGGACTCCTCATTGTTAATATTTTATTTATTTATTTATTTATTTTTAAAGATTTTATTTATTTATTTATTTGAGAGAGAGAGAATGAGAGATAGAGAGCACGAGAGGGAAGAGGGTCAGAGGGAGAAGCAGACTCCCTGCTGAGCAGGGAGCCCGATGCGGGACTCGATCCCGGGACTTGAGGATCATGACCTGAGCCGAAGGCAGTTGCTTAACCAACTGAGCCACCCAGGCGCCCAATATTTTATTTTTATTAATATTTGTTTGCTTTATTTTTCTGCCTCTTGGTTTGAGGGTAAATTGGAGGCATGATGTCCTTTCACCCCTCCGTACTTTGGAGAATATTTCCTAAAAATGAGAACATTCTCTCATGTAGTCACAGTAAGGTTAACATTGATACCATGGTCTTGGGTAATCTAGAGACCTTCTTATTCAGATTATTAGAATTCTTTTTTTTTTAAAGATTTTGTTTATTTATTTGACAGAGACACAGCGAGAGAGGGAACACAAGCAGGGGGAGTGGGGGAGGGAGAAGCAGGCTTCCCGCTGAGCAGGGAGCCTGATATGGGGCTCGATCCCAGGACCCTGGGATCATGACCTGAGCCGAAGGCAGACGCCCAACCAACTGAGCCACCCAGGCACCCCAAGATTTTATTTTTAAGTAATTTCCACACCTAACGTGGGGCTTAAACTCATGACCCCGAGATCAAGAGTAATATGCAGGGTGGGCTTCCCGGAGGAAGTGAACAATGTGCAGCATTGACTAGGGAGTGGGATGAGGTGGGGTGAAGGGGGGAGGAGAGCCAGACCTATAAGAGTCCAAGGGGTCCTTGATGTGGCTACAATGTAAGGTTCAAGTGTTCCTGGCAGAGGGAACAGCCCGTGCAAAGGCCTGGCCGCCAGAAAGCTGGGCACTGTGGAGGGGCTGAGTGGAGAGAGCCAAGGGGCTGGTGCAAGAAGGGGTTGAGGGAGCAGACCATATGGGGACCCGAGGGCCATGCTGAGGTGTCTGGTCTTTATCTCAAGAGCAATAGGGAGCCAAGGAAGGTATTTGAGCAAGGAAGTGATGTGATGCCGTTAATACTAACAGATTGTGGGGCGCCTGGGTGGCTCAGTTGGTTGAGCATCTGACTCTTGGTTTGGGCTCAGGTCATGATCTCATGGTCATGAGGTTGAGCCCCCTGTCAGGCTCTGCACTGGGCATGGAGTCGGCTTGGGATTCTGTCTGCCCCTCCCCCCACTCACACATGTGTACACTCCCACTCTCTCTCTCTCAAAATAAATAAATAAAATCTTAAAAAAAAAAAAAAACGCTAACAGGGGACGCCTGGGTGGCTCAGTCATTAAGCGTCTGCCTTCAGCTCAGGTCATGATCCCAGCGTCCTGGGATCGAGCCCCACATCGGGCTCCCTGCTCCGCGGGAAGCCTGCTTCTCCCTCTCCCACTCCCCCTGCTTGTGTTCCCTCTCTCACTGTGTCTCCCTCTGTCAAATAAATAAATAAAGTCTTAAAAAAAAATACTAACAGATCATTAATGTTAAGAGATCACTCTAGGGGCGCCTGGCTGGCTTGGTCGGTAGAGCACCGGACTCTTGATCTCAGGGTCATGAGTTTGAGCCCCGCATTGTGGGTAGAGATTACTTTAAAAAAAAAAAAAAAGAAAATCTCTCTGGCTCTTTCCTGCACAAGTCAGAAGACAAAGTGTGGGAGTGGGAAAACCAGTATTAAGAGACAGTGGCATTTGTGCAAGTAAAAAGAGGTGGCTGGCCTTCAAGGCCTCACATGGTCTGGCCCTGGTTCCTCCCCTGACCTCACCTCCCACCACAGTGACTTTGTTGCGCCAAACACACCAGCTCTGTCCTGCCTCAGGGCCTTTGCACATGCTGTTCCTTCTGCCTGGCCCAGGCCTCTCCAAGACATCCTCACAGTTCATACCTGAGTTTGCAGCTGCACCCAGCCCAACACTCCCATTCCCCTCATCTTGCTCTACTTCTTGTTCCATATCCCTGACCACACTCTAGCACATTCCATTATGCACTTTTATTTGTTTATTGCTGCGTCATCCCCCCCCCCCAGGCCTTGGGCTCCATGAGGGCAGAAATCTCTGTCTTGTTTCCTGTGGTATCCCTGGCAATTTACCACAGTACCTGGCACATACTAGGTGCTTGGTTAATGTTTATCAAATGAATGAATGAGGGGGAGAGAACTGTAGAGATTCAGGAGGTCCTTAGAAGGCACAACGGCCAGGGCTTGGTGATGGATCGGATGAGGAACTTAGGGAGAGGGAGGCTCTAGAAGGCTCTCAGGTGTCTGGCTTGAGAGCTGGGTATGAGTGGACCCCATGTCTGAGGCTGGAAATCCGGGAGAAAGGCAGATTCTAGGAGGAGACAATGGAATGAATTTTGCAGTGGAGATACAGAGCTGGAGGTGCCCAAAGGTGGCAGGGGAGGAGCTCCAGAAGGTGGTTCTAAGGGAGATTTAGGATATGCTGATGGGAAACCAGCCACGCAGGGGCTCCCCTGGCAGAGCTCAGAGAGAATCAGACCCAGGAACCCCAGCATTTAGGAGAAATGGACTCAGGCCAGAGCGAGGCTGCAGGCTCTCCTGGTCGGTCAGGTGTCCAAAGGGAGGGAGGGAGAGGGGTGGGAAGGACGGGCCAATAAGTTTCCAGGGCGTCCTGGATGTGGCTGCTCAGAGGTGCTAGGTGACCTTGGAGGGGGTGGTGGGCCATGGGCCAAGGACTGTGTGGGAGGGTTGAGAAGGGTCCGCAGGGAGTGTGGGACAAATATTTATTCAGTGCTAGCTCTATGCCCAGCGCTAGGACAAGGGTGGCAAATGACCCACATTGTGCAGCCCTTAGGGACGTCATGTTCGCAGGGTGGGGGTGGGGAGGGAGCTAAACAGCTGGGCAGGGAGTGAGAAGGTTTTGGAAAGAAATAGGCAGGGGCTGGGCCTGGGGGAGGGGATGGGCAAGGCCAGGGCTGAGGGAGGGAGGGTTTCAAGGCCAACGAGAGGGAGGAGAGAAAGGAATGGGGTGGGGGGCGTCAGGTCCCTGGGGAGAGGTTGGAGGATTTGAATCCCCCCCCCCGCCCCAGTGCCCACATAATCATGGCACTCATGCTCATATTATCTTCAAGTTCTTAAG
>NW_028046084.1:0-430 GCF_054177405.1 Leptonychotes weddellii
ACGCGGGACTCGATCCCGGGACTCCAGGATCATGACCTGAGCCGAAGGCAGTCGCTTAACCAACTGAGCCACCCAGGCGCCCCTCCAACTCTTTTTTTTTAAAGATTTTATTTATTTATTTGAGAGAGAGAGAGAGAGTGAGAGAGCAAGCACATGAGAGGGGGGAGGGTCAGAGGGAGAAGCAGACTCCCTGCGGAGCAGGGAGCCCGACGCGGGACTCGATCCAGGGACTCCAGGATCATGACCTGAGCCGAAGGCAGTCGCTTAACCGACTGAGCCACCCAGGCGCCCATGGGACTTAAGGTCTTTTCATATTCAACCAAGGTGCTTTTAATGACTGTGAACAAGAGTATGTGTGACCTGAGTTGAAAGTGCCAAGACTGGAGGCATATGGGGTGCACAGGACGCTGGGCTGGGCAGTGGTGGAGTG
>NW_028046085.1:0-430 GCF_054177405.1 Leptonychotes weddellii
ATGCAGGGCTCCATCCCAGGACCCTGAGATCATGACCTGAGCTGAAGGCAGACCTTAACCGACTGAGCCACCCAGGCACCCCAGATGGACTCATTTTTAATGTTTATTTAGATATGAATCACATGCAATAATGTTCACCTTTTTCAATGTGTACAATCCAGTGGTTCTTAGTAAGTTTACAGGGATCTGTGGCCTTCACCGCTCTCTAATTTCAGAACATTCTCAACAACCTCCCCCTAAAACCTTGTTCCCATTAGCAGTCTCTCTCCATTCCCTCCTGCCCCTGGCCCCTGGCAGCCACTCGTCGGCTTTCTGGGTCCATAGATGTGTCTGTTCTGAACATTTCATATACCATGTGGCCTTTTGTGCCTGGCTTCTTTCACTCAGCATAATGTTTTGAAGGTTTATCCGTGTTGTGGCCGGATGTAAT
>NW_028046086.1:0-430 GCF_054177405.1 Leptonychotes weddellii
GCGCCTGGGTGGCTCAGTTGGTTAAGCGACTGCCTTCGGCTCAGGTCATGATCCTGGAGTCCCGGGATCGAGTCCCGCATCGGGCTCCCTGCTCGGCGGGGAGTCTGCTTCTCCCTCTGACCCTCCCCCTCTCATGCTCTCTGTCTCCCATTCTCTCTCTCAGATAAATAAATAAAATCTTTAAAAAAAAAAAAAAAAATGACTGAACTAAATAAAAATTTATATACACATATCAACAGACTAAATGTCAATAATTTAAAAATAGAGATTTTAAAGTTGTAATGATATGGCAATTTTTATTCTGCTCTAAGTGGTTCCTTTATTCTAGGTTTAAATAAAATGAACATCTTTGGTAACATGAAATGTTATCAGTGAAGTATATTCTTTAAAATTAAGTACATTTTTCATAATCCAATTAAAAATGGGCAGA
>NW_028046087.1:0-430 GCF_054177405.1 Leptonychotes weddellii
AAAATAAAAATAGAACTACCTTATAATCCATTTCCCCAAAAATACTAAATACAAAAATACTCATTCAAAGAGATACATGCATCCCAATGTTTATAGCAGCATTATCTACCATAACCAAATTATGTAAACAGCCCAAGTGTCCATCAATTTATATATGTATATATATACATATATAAATACATATATAAATATAAATATATATATAAATATAAAAATATATATATATAAACATATATATGTATATATATATATATATACACACACAGTAGAATATTACTCAGCCATATAAAAGAATGAAATCTTGTATTTTGCAATGGCATGGATGGAGCTAGAGAATATTATGCTAAGCAAAATAAATCAGTCAGAGAAAGAAATGCCATATGATTTCACTCATATGTGGAATTTAAGAAAATAAACAAATGAGCAAAGA
>NW_028046088.1:0-430 GCF_054177405.1 Leptonychotes weddellii
AATAAATAAATAAAATAAACTATGCTTGACACCAAAAGGACCTAACAGACATATACAGAATATTCCATCCAACCAAGAGCAGTAGAATACACATTCTCCAGAATAGGTCACATGTCACAAAACAAATCTTAGTAAAAATTTTAAAACTGAGGGCGCCTGGGTGGCTCAGTTGGTTAAACAACTGCCTTCGGCTCAGGTCGTGATCCTGGAGTCCCGGGATCGAGTCCCGCATCAGGCTCCCTGCTCAGCAGGGAGTCTGCTTCTCCCTCTGACCCTCCTCCCTCTCATGCTCTCTGTCTCTCATTCTCTCTCTCTCTCAAATAAATAAATAAAATCTTAAAAAAAAAAAAAATTTAAAACTGAAATCATACAAAGTATCTTCTCTGACCCCAGTGGTATAAAACTAGAAATCAATTAACATGGAGGAAAA
>NW_028046089.1:0-430 GCF_054177405.1 Leptonychotes weddellii
GAGACCGCAGTCTGTTCTTCAGTGAGCTCTCCAGGCCACACTGTCTCCATTTCTGTCCGTGCTGCTATAAACTGCAGCGTCCTGGGTTGTGCGCCCCTCCGCAGCGCTCCCAGTCCTGCCTCCAGGTCGGGGCACGTCTCTGCCCTTTGTGCTTCTAAAACTGCCAGCCGGTCCCAGTTCGCCCACGCGACTCTGCCGCTTGGGGTTTCCACTCCAGGGGTTGCAGTTCACTGGCGCGACCCTGGCACACCGGGTTTCCGTCTCGGGGGCTGCAGTTCTCGAGCACGTGACCGTCGCTCCGGTTTCTGTCCAGGGGACTGTGGTTCGCGTGCGTGTGACCCCGCCGGTCTGGTTTTCCTCCCCGGGGGCTGCCCTAAAGTCCTTTCCCAACGGGACCGGTCTGCGAGTCTGTGCCCCGTTCGCAGTGCGC
>NW_028046090.1:0-430 GCF_054177405.1 Leptonychotes weddellii
CTGCAGGGCTCCCAGAGCCACATCCAGAGCCCACAGCCCCGCAGGGAGAGCTTCTTGCACAATTACCCTTAGTCCCATCACCTGACCCCGAGGCCCCACAAAAATGTTTCATCCCCCCTCCCCCCATGTTCTTTCTCTCCGGGACATATTAACTGTTATTTTATCTTTCCATGTTCTGTATACTGTTTATTATTTGTTTTAAATAAAATTACTTGTTTTCAATTGAACACATCATGAGCATTAAGTACATTCCCAACGCTGTGCCACCACACCCCAGAACATTGCTGCAGAGTATCTCCTTCCGCAAAGGAGTCCCCGAACCAGAAGCCCTCCCTGCCCATTTCTCCCCCAGCCCAGACGCTGGCAACCCCTAAGCTGCTTTCTCTCTCTGTTCCTTTACCTACTCCTGATGTTTCTGTAAGTGGGATCA
>NW_028046091.1:0-430 GCF_054177405.1 Leptonychotes weddellii
GGCTTTTCACCTGCTGTCTGGTCCCAAAGCCATTGCTGAATGTTTTAGATTTTTGTTATGGCAACATGCTACTTCTAAGCACCAATTTCTTTTTTCTCTTTCTTTTTTTTTTTTTTTATAGATTGCACAATTTATTAAACCACTGATAGTGGTAAATACATAGATTGTCTCCAATTTCCTAGCAGTCACAAGCTCTTATACTATATCTTTGTATATGTGTCTAATCATTTTATTGCGAATTCCAAAAAATGGTAGTGTTAGGTCAAAGGAGATATACATTTAAAATTTAAAAAAATTTTAATTTTTAAAAATTTTATTATGTTATGTTAGTCATCATACATAACATCATTAGTTTTTGATGTAGTGTTCCATGATTCATTGTTTGCTTGTAACACCCAGTGCTCCATTCAATATGTGCCCTCCTTAATAC
>NW_028046092.1:0-430 GCF_054177405.1 Leptonychotes weddellii
CATCTAACTCTCTGTGTCTGTTTCTATGAATTAGGAAAGTCAGCTGTGTCTCTGGCTCTCGAAGGTAGTGGCCTTATGAGGAAAGGGTCATGTAGTTTCCTGCAGTGCAATATCCCCTATTCACCAGAACCAGGCACTTCATGCTGTTTCCTGTATGTTGAGTGTGCCCTGCTGCTGTGGTGAGCCACTTTTGCCTTCACCCCAGTCATGTGCAATGACTGTCTTTGCCTGTTGTGGACATTATTTCATCCCTGTGGTGCTAGTGGGCCAATATGGGCTCGCCTTGTGCTTGAGTTGAGTCAGACCAGGCATTTGCCAGAGATGCAGTAGCAGTGAACTGCAGGAGGATGTGGGGACAGGGCTTACAGTGCCAGCAAGATCTGCAGTGGTCAGAGGGGAACAGCAGCTGCTGGACCACAGGCCAGTTGGA
>NW_028046093.1:0-430 GCF_054177405.1 Leptonychotes weddellii
ACTGCCCTTTTCTTCTGTCCGTTTTTCTCATTTTCTCTGAAGAACAGGAGTTAGAGTTTCACTGACTGACACGCACTGGATGTGCCTGGGCCACTGGGATCCTAGGTTTTCACGCTCTGTGCTGGGCACGTGGGCAAGAAGTGTCTGCAAAAGTGCAGGCAGCCCACGGGCTCTAGCCGGCCTCAGCCTCAGCCTCCAGCCTCAGCCTCAGCCTCAGCCTCCAGTCTCAGCCTCAGCCTCCAGTCTCAGTCTCAGCCTCAGCCTCCAGTCTCAGTCTCAGCCTCCAGTCAGCCTCAGTCTCAGCCTCAGCCTCCAGTCTCAGCCTCAGCCTCCAGTCTCAGTCTCAGCCTCAGCCTCAGCCTCAGCCTCAGCCTCCAGCCTCAGCCTCAGCCTTAGCCTCCAGTCTCAGCCTCAGCCTCCAGTCTCAGTC
>NW_028046094.1:0-9327 GCF_054177405.1 Leptonychotes weddellii
GGGGGTTAACTTTGCCTTTCCCCAATTAATATTTGCTCACATGCTTCTTCTCCCACATGTTGCACATGTACAGGCATGTGTAAAGTCATGGTGTGCTTTCCTAGTGCAGTGGGAACCGAGGTCCCTTTGTGGCAGCATATTCATGTTTCCCTCATCTCTGTAGGATGTGGAATCTTTTAAGTGAATGTAGAAGGAGTTCAAAGAAAGGAGTGTGCCATAGACGAGAGAATGGTGGGCATCTGTAAGGCATGGTCAGCGTGATTAACTATTCTAGGAAACAAAATTGGGACTATCAATTTAGGACCCTATACTGGGGGCCTTTTTTGCTGTTGAGTATAAGGCAGGGATGTGGTGAGGAGCAACAGGTACAGAAGCAAGAGGTAGAGCTAATGCCACATGGGGAGAAGATTGTGCACCTGAGGGGGAAGGGCAATTTTATTCATGTTTTCTCAGACCAGTCCCACTGCTAGTCCCCTGCCTTCTTCATAGACATTCCCATTGAAGGGGAAAGTGTCCTGAGATCTAACTATGATCAGTGGACAAGGTTATTATTCCTTAATAGGTTACAAAGCTATGCTTATTTATTATTCTCTTTCTGGTTTCTTGTGGCTGAATTGGTAAGTAGACTTGGGGCCCCTTGGAGCTTGGCTAACACACACACACATATTCCCTCTCTGTCTCTTTATGTCTCTCTCTAAAATATATTTGATCCCAATAGTCCTAAGATACAGCCTTAGAAGTTGTTAGGTCTTTCAAGTAATCTTTTCCCAGAGCTCTGTTTCAAGTACTTGCACAGTTATTAGTTAAGTAGCACTTCAATTCCTACTTTCCTGCAGAGAGAAGGAATAATGGGTAATACAAAATATAGATATGCCTAGATATTGTCATAATATTGGCCATAATACTGTCAACCACCACCAAAGCCCCATCTATTTAAAATTGAGAAGCAACTCAAAAATAGATAGGCAACTTGTTTGGATGAGAGGGAGAAAAAAAAGGCATTTGGGGACAAACAGATCTGGGCTTGGATCCTACCTAGCCCAAACATTTAGTGCCTGTGGGACCATGGCAGGTTATTTATTTATTATATATTAAGTTGTTTAAGCTTGTTTTCTTATCTGCAAAATGGAGCTTATAATGTTTGCCCTAAAGAATTCTTGCAAAAAGTCAGAGATAATGCACCACCCTTGACATACAGTAGACACTCAATATGTAGGAGGTTTTAATCAGCTTCTGATGATTTATCTCCTTTCCTCCTCTCCTCTGTCCCAAGTGACCTTTCTCTTTTTTGTATGCAGCCCCTAGACTCCCTGTCATCATTCTGTGACTTCTCTTTTTTCCTGAAAGTTACCCTAATTTACTGGCATCAGACATCACCTATGTAGAATTATAGGTAGCTGAAGGTTGAGTAAAGAAGGACACAAGTCCTGAGGGGTTATGATGATTTAGATCATACAGACATAATAAATAGGTAATCACCCCATCAGGCAACTATGATGCTTCACATTGCTAACCCAAGAAGGCTAATAATGTGACCTACTTCCAAACTGATATTCCTTAAATACTTGTTCAACTTTTATTAAAGTGAACAGAGAAAGAGTTTCTCTTGGAAAAACTGTACACATTTTTTTGGTATTGAAAATAAAATATTTGTTGTATGCACTAAAAGTAGCATAAAATGTTAACTTATTAAAATGATCTTTTCACAATTTTAAGTCACTCACAAACAAGGAACTTTGGTTATTCACAAAAAGAAAGAGTGTTAACAAGACTAATGTCCTGTACATATATATTCCTTTCTTTTTTGTCTGCTTGGTTAATAAAAATAGCATCTAAATAAAAATTTACCTTATCCTTGTCCCTGGCCAATTTTTCTCCTTTCTGCTCATCTTGGAATAAGAATTGACTGTTGCAGTTTTGTTATTGTTGTCATGAATTTTGAAGTTAAGATAGGACTTTAATCTTTTTATGATGTATGTATATTTCATTTACATAAGTGTATTATTATATTGGTAAATTGTATTCTATATTTCTCCTTAGAAGGGAGATAAATGACTGCCAGTATTTGTCAGTCATAGTTATTCATTTTGTGTTGTAATTTTGAAGTCTCCAGCTCTCGGTTTAGTTTTCTCATTTAAATTTTTATAATTACTGGTGTTTATGAGCAAAATAGTTTATTTTTTTAAAAACCCAAGGTAACTTGACTAGAACAATGAAATTTTGCAAGATTCTATCATGATATAAAAGTATCATCAATGGGTGAAAATCTTTTTTTTTTAAAGATTTTATTTATTTATTTGAGAGAGAGAGAGAGAATGAGAGAGAGCACATGAGAGGGGGGGAGGGTCAGAGGGAGAAGCAGACCCCCCGCCGAGCAGGGAGCCCGATGCGGGACTCGATCCCGGGACTCCAGGATCATGACCTGAGCCGAAGGCAGTCGCCTAACCAACTGAGCCGCCCAGGCGCCCAATGGGTGAAAATCTTAATGTAACCTTTGTATATTACTTTTAATGTCCTTACAGTTTATAGAAATCTTATATTGATTATATTAGTTAATCCTGACAACAACCCCCTAAAGTAGGTATTATTAACACTATAGACAAAAAATAGAGACTAAAGTTATTTCATTTGCCCAAGAGTATGAAGCTTGAAGTTGGGATAACAGAATTCAAATATGAATCCATTAGCTCCAAATCCTATGCTGTTTTCTGTGACCATGTTGCAGTTAACAGATATTTTTATTTTTAGAAAATTGAGCAAATGCTCCAAATTTTAGGTTAAGAGTCAGAAAGGCAAGAATAGAAAATCATCCACCTGGGATGATTTGTCCTAGAGAATGCAATTAACTTGGTCCCAAAATGGTTTAAAGATCTGGGACATTTTTGATTAAGTAGGTGAAGGTTGGTAAAATTTGCCAACTTTTTCTATTCAGACTTCATTCACTTCTTTGTACTTTAAATGTGATTTCATAGAATAAAGAAGAAATGGAACATAAAAGGTTGATAGTCCATAGATCCAGGCTTTTAAGATACCTTTTAATCCTACTATATAGGGTTTCAGAAAAAAAAAACACAACAACATGATTTAAAAGATTCATGGAAAATGAACTAGAAGCAAGTTCCACAAAACAGAATGATATTTTGGGATGAAAGATTGTAGTTCATTCATGGAAGGAGGATGGTAGGAATGTCTGTAGCATTACCATTGACAAGTGACTATCAATTCATTAGGATTTTGTTCATTTATGTTATAAATCCAGTTGGTATTATTAATTTGGATTCTATGATTCACTTCGGCCTGGTGTTGCTGATGGGTAGTAGATACTTTACTCTCAAAACATTTTTTAGAATGTCAGGAGGTAGGGAGCAGAAGTATAGGGAGGGTAGGGGTTGAAATAAACATTTCAGCTTTATGGGTCCAATTGAGCTTAAGAAATGTGATATTACAATAATGTTTTAAATAGAAAGGAATCTTGAGGAACATTGCCATTCTGTGCAATGATATTACACGCAAAGAACAATCGTATTGTATTTTCTGAAGGTATTGTTATTTTGAGATGAGAGATTAGGGTTGAATTAAAAAACAATTACATTTTCAGTTGTAATATAGAGGTTCTCTTGGCTTTTCTATGCTCAGAATTTTTCAGTGACTCAGAGAAAATTGAGTTGGAATGTTTGGGGAAGAAATCAAAAGGAAGGAGCTTAGAATTAAAAGCAAGTTCTAAAAGGATGAAAGGGAGAAACTCAAGTCATAGAAGCTTTGTAATTTGTCCAGAATCTCACAGCTTCTAACTTATGTTCCTGAACTCCATGTTCTTATAATTCTATGAAATCTATGGAATAGGAGGAATAATAACCCTTATCTGTGATGTTACTGTCACATTAAACTAGAAAATAAATGTGAAGTTCTTAACACAGTGTGAAACAGACACACTGCAAGATACTATAGGATTATAATAATAATAATAATAATAATAATAATAATAATTCTATATCCTATGCTTTCTTTGGCTACCACACTGTAGTAACACAAGACGATTCAGTGGTGGAACCAGAGTTGGCAGAAAACCTGCTGCTCTTTTGTTCCTATAATGTTAGGAAGTGCCTGGATATGGGTAGGCATGTCAGGGACAAAGACAGGGTTTGAGGTGGGAGGAAAAGGGAGGAGCATAGGGAGAACAAGACCATGGCACTGTTGTGGAAGTTAACATCCTCTTACCAGCCATCCTGAATTCACCGCCTACCTCATTGCTAGGCAAAGTATTCGAAAAAGGGCTTATTCACTTACTAATCTTTAATGTGAATAGATCTGTACAAATAAAAGAGACCCATTTCAGGCAATCCAACAGTCCACCAAATGCAGGGGTTGCTTGCTTGGCATTGAGAACTAGGTTTCTTGCTTCTGTGGTGCACATGCATGCAGGCTTGTGTGTACTGAAGAATGGAGATTCATAGCAGGAATGGGAAATAACCTTCTTAACCTCACAATAAATTAAACATATGGGGTAAAACAGAGTGCCTGTTCCACATACCACTTCGGATGTGACTCTTTCAGAAAAACCTTCTCAATATAAAGTAATTATAACCTACTTACACTGGTCTTCCCTGGCTTTCAGGTTCACTGACTCATTCAACTTCTGTCAGTGTTACTTTGTATTTGAGTTATAGGGGGGGAAAACCCCATTTATTTTTTTTATTTTATTTTTTAATTCTTATGTTAATCCCCATACATTACATCATTAGTTTTAGATGAAGTGTTCCATGATTCATTGTTTGTGCATAACACCCAGTGCTCCATGCAGAATGTGCCCTCTTCAATACCCACCACCAGGCTAACCCATCCTCCCACCCCCCTCCCCTCTAGAACTTGTTTTAACTTGCTATAGCATTTTTCAAAATCCAGGCATCGCTAGAGTTCTTGGAAAGTGATGACTATTGAATTTGTCTTTGGTCCAGAGAGTTTTTATCCCCATTCTTGGCAGGATTTGACAGTTCTGACATTTGGTCATTAGTATTTGGTGACCTGTGTGTCTCCAGTAAAACTTGAAGAGACAAACCCGTTTCTGATGATAGAAAACAAAGTAAAGCAAACGCGATTTTTCTTTTTTTTTTTTAACCGCTTGCTATAGCAGATGGACAATTTTTATTTTAAGATAAAAGAAAAAAATTTTGGTAAATGAAATTTTTCTTGGGTCTCTTAAATAAGAGGAATCTGATCACTTAATTAGGTTAGAATTATGACCAAATAAAAGCAATTTGATTATCAGGAGACTTTTTTTTTTTTTTTACCATGAGATCCAGTTAAGGCTTCAGTTTAATTGCTGAGTAATGTATCAAGTGACTAGAACAGAATCCATTAAGTTTTTATTTTAAAAGTATCCACAGACTTTTGAGCACCTGGGTGGCTCAGTCAGTTAAGCCCAACTCTTGATTTTGGCTCAGGTCATGATCTCAGGGTCCTGGGATTGAGCCCCGTATCAAACTCTGTGCTCAGCCAGGGAGTCTGCTTGTGGATTCTCTCTCCTTCTCCCTTTACCCCTCCCCCTGCTTGAGTGTGCTTGTGCGCTCTCTCTCTCTCTCTCTCAAATAAATAAATAAATAAATCTTTTAAAAAAAGCATCCACAAACTTTCATCAGACATTTCAAATTATATCTTTCAAAAGTACATGATGATACTTAACCTTCTATGAACTAATAGTTGAGATAATAAAACAATAAGAAATGAACAATAGTGTTTGTTTTTAAACTTTTCCTAAATGTTAATTATACAGTTATTTTTTTTTCCAGTTTCATTTTTACATTCCACTAACTGGCCTGGCTCCCAGGAAATGCCTTAATAACCCAGAGGACGATGTGTGTATCAGTCAGGACTCAACTCGATAAACAGGATATATATACATATGAAAAGATTCATTGCTAGCAATTGGCTATGAGATTGTGGGGGCTGGCTAGGCAAGTTTAGAATCCATAGGGCAGGCCATCAAGAAGGGCAGACTGGAGTTCTCAGGCACATTCTATCTACAGGCAGAATATCTTCCTCAGGGAGGCCTCAGCTCTGCTTCGAGACCTTCTAGCTGATGGAATCAGGCTTACCTAATTATCTAAGAAAATTCCCTTACTTGAAATCAACTGATTAAACACTTACCACATCAACAAAATACCTTCACAGTAACACCTAGGTCAGGGTTTGACTGAATAATTCAGAATTGTAGCCTAGCCACATTGACATATCAAAAGACCATCACAATGTGTCAGTGTGTGACAGATCCATTCAGATAACAAAGAATTACTATTCATCAATTGCTTGAATCAAAAACAGCTTCTCTGTGCTTTTCTAAAAAGACATAGTTTTGAAGATGATTCAGCATTGCCTTCTAATTTGCAGTTTAGCTCAGAATAAATAAATTAGTTTGTGACCTGGGTTTTTCCATTTGGGGACAATCCCTGAATTACCTAAACCAGGCTTACTGATGCTTTAGGCCTATAAATATCAGCACATAGCTTTGATTTTTTTGGGGGGGGGGATGGGCTTATCTTCTTTTCCATTTCCATCTTCTTTCCAGTTCTAATGGAGGGAAGTGTTCTTTCATTGAACTAATTATTTGCTGCTGTAGTAAAGGAGGAATTTTTTTCACAAAATCATGTTGAATACATGGTGGTTAATTTCCCAGGGTAGTCTCTCAAAAACCAGTTCAAAGTCCAAAAACTGTTCTCTTTAGGTATACACATCCTAGTTTGGAAATTTCTTCCTTATGGCAACTAGCTTGAATTTACAACTACTTAGAGGGGACATAAACTCCTAACTAGTATCTGTTCTTTCATGTACTCATTCATTAACTTATTCTCCTATTCCTAATTGGAGAATTATTTCTAATTGTTTCTCAGAAGAAACCATTTACTGAGTTTCTACCATGTGCTAGACTTAATACCAGAGGCTGTGGTATAAGACCACAAGAGTGAAGGAAACACCTCACAGAGCTTAATTATACATTAAATTCAGGGTCATTGGTGCTATGATAAGAGAAGTAAAAGGTTCTATGGGGGAATATAGCAGGGAGACCAGGGGTTCCTTCTTAAACTCTTCCTGAACAAACTAATACCTTAACTGACATTAGCCTGGTTTAGGGCATGTGAGAGTGGGGAAGAGCAAGAAGAGAGGAAACATTTGCACAAAGGCTGAGAGGTGAGAGAGCACATGATGGGCTATGGATTTGGAGAGATTTTTTTTTTTTTTATCAGGTTAAAGCACAGAATTCAAATGAGAATGTTTAAATGTCCAGAGATGAGACTGGGGAAGTAAGTAAATGATAGATATTGGAAGTCCTAGTTAGCCATGTTAATGAATTTTGAACTTCACCTATGAGAGATCAAAAGCCATCAGAGAGTTAGAAATAATACAGCAAGGAGTATTTTGGAAAAATCTCTCTAGATGTAATATGGACAGTAGACTGGAGAGGGGGACTTTGTAAATTCAGTGAGGGTAGGGGTGTTTCTATTTTGGACATTGCTGTGTTTGATATCCAGCTGAATAACTCCTTGATTAGACTACAGTGGACAATGATTAATTAATTAATTAAATGAATATTTATTAACTACTAGTATAATATCCTTGCTGTATGCAGAAGAGACAGTGCTAAATAAGATTGGCATGATCTAAGCCATCATGGGTCTGGTAGGGAAGGGAGAGAGATCATAAACAATACATTTATAAATAAAATAATTACACACTCTTCAAAGTGCCATGAAAGAAACCAAACAATTGCTGTAATACAGAATGATGAGAGGTACCTATTTTAGATATGTTTGTCAGGAAAGGTCTACTTAAGAAGGTGACAGTCTGGAGATATAAATTGTAAAATATGTATTTTAAAATAACTATAAAAAGTAAGATCAAGTGGGAACAATTGCAGTGATCCAGAGAGGTTATGATGAGTGTCTGTGCCAGGGTAGTGAAAATGATCATGGAGAGAAATGATGGATTTGAAGACATTAATGATCCTACAGGATTGGGTCATCAACTGGATGTGGGAACTGAAGGAGAGGAAGGGATTATGAATATCAAATAGTGAATGGTGGCACCATTTCCTGAGGTAGAGATTCCGAGAGTAGAAGTAGGAGGACCTTGGTGCTGAGGTGATGATAGATTCTTTTTTAGACACTCAGGTTTGAAGGGATTGGGACATATCTTAGTGACTATGCCAGAAATGGGATATACAGCTCTGGAGTCCCGGAGAGAAGTCTTGTGTGGGCAGAAATAGAAAAGAAGCAATGAGCTTCCACAAGAGCCACAGGGAAATGGCATTTCATGGAGTAAGTGATCAAATGTCAAAGTTTGTGACCCAATCAAGTAAGATAAAGATTGGAAACTCCTATAAATTGCAGGATGAAGATTTTAAGATAGTGACCAGTTGAAATCTTCAGGAGTTGGAGTTTGCCATGTGGGTGCTTCTGAAAGATTATGGAGTAGTAGAGAGTTGAAAATTTTAATTTAGATAAGGACAGACATAAAGAAATGTATTGGGAGCAAAGGTAGGGATGAAGGAGAGTGCCATCTGGAGACAATGGAATGTTTTAGAAATAACTGAAGAGAGCAGAAAAGATAGAGTATGATGATAAATCAGAAGCATCTAAAGGTACAGTTTTAATGGTGAGTAATTTTGAGGTTATCATAAGGTCTGGAGAGTTCTTTTTGCTGGGGAGCATTGGGGCCTTCCCAGAAACAGCTGTGGTGTGATGACCTGCACCACTGAGATCCTAGACCTTAAAAGAAGGAGTCAGCCTCCATCTGGATTGATTGTGAAGGCTCCCAGAAGAAATCCATGAAGCTCACGTTGTGGCTGATGTACACAGCAGGCAGGGGACTCTGGCTGGGCCTCGGCTCACATCCAGATGTACAGGCGACACACTCATATTACATCAATGGTGTTATTTCTAGGCATTCAACAAGGACTGCATGTTTTGATATTGCTGGAATTTGATATAGTCAAACTGTTCATTCCTTTCTTTTGTTAACAGCCATGTATTGAGCTGAGACAAAGATGTGGTCACTGCCCTCAGATAACTCTCCATTATGTAGGAGGGTGAAGGAAGACAAGTGAAAAAATAATTGTGATGCAGTGCATGCATAATTTAGTGGAGTCATGTCCAAAGTGCTTTGGAAGAATGAAAGAATAACTACTTTGGAATATATAGAGGAAGTCTTCAGAGAGAGTGGAATTAGATCTTGTTTTTGAAGAATGGGGAGGACTTCCTGAAGGAGAGAAGTGAGTGGGGTTCAGGGAAGAGTTGCCAGTCTGAGAGAAGAGCCAGGAGAGAGGCAACAATGAGC
>NW_028046095.1:0-430 GCF_054177405.1 Leptonychotes weddellii
TCGTTTAACCAACTGAGCCACCCAGGCGCCCCTCACAATACATTTTTAAAAATGAACAAAATTAAGATAGGTGGCGGAAATATTAACTAGAAATTTAAAAGAGGATGGGCGCCTGGGTGGCTCAGTTGGTTAAGCGACTGCCTTCGGCTCAGGTCATGATCCTGGAGTCCCTGGATCGAGTCCCGCATCGGGCTCCCTGCTTGGCAGGGAGTCTGCTTCTCCCTCTGACCTTCCCCCCTCTCATGCTCTCTCTCTCTCATTCTCTCTCTCAAATAAATAAATAAAATCTTTAAAAAAAAAATTTTAAAAGAGGGTTAAACAATTCTGAAATTTAAGCAAAATACTTGAGGCTCAAAAGGATGCATTCCACCTCCGTACTACATCAAAATCCCAATTTTTGAAAAATAATATGGACCATATTTTTATTTAA
>NW_028046096.1:0-430 GCF_054177405.1 Leptonychotes weddellii
ACCCCGCCGCCCACTACAAATTTCTCTGTTTGAAAATGAGCTACTGGGGCACCTGGGTGGCTCAGTTGGTTAAGCGACTGCCTTCAGCTCAGGTCATGATCCCAGGGTCCTGGGATCGAGCCCCGCATCGGGCTCCCTGCTCGGCGGGAAGCCTGCTTCTCCCTCTCCCACTCCCCCTGCTTGTGTTCCCTCTCTCGCTATTTCTCTGTCAAATAAATAAATAAAATCTTTAAAAAAAAAAAAAAAGAAAATGAGCTACATTTTTTCTAATAGAGGCTGAGTTCTTGTTCTACTCTATTCATCGGTTAAAGACTCACTGTCATTTGCATCCGGAAGGCAGGAGAGAAAGAAAGTGCAAAGAAGATACGTGCTCTCTCTTATAATCTCTGGCCTAGAAATGACCCACATCAGTTCTGCTCACATTACCCTA
>NW_028046097.1:0-430 GCF_054177405.1 Leptonychotes weddellii
CAGCATTTCTGATTCCGTAGATGTGGGGTGAGGACCAAGGACTGTGTTTCTAATGAGTGAAGTAAATGCTGCTAGTCTGGGGGCCACACTTTGAGAACTCTTGTCATAGTGTTGAGGGGATTAAGTCCTGACTAGGGGTTGTCAAACTTTTTCTATACGTGGTCACATAGTAAACATTTTAGGCTTTGTCTCAACTACTTAGCTCTGCTGTGGTGGTCCCCAGAGCCACCACAGGGGGTATGTAAGTGAATGAGCATGGCTGTGTGCCAATAAAACTTTATTTACAAAATAGTCAGTGGGCCAGATTCAGCTCATGGGCTGTAGTTTGCCGACCCCTGGTTTAGACCATCACTATGTGACTTCTGATAATATCCTTGGCTTCTCTATGTTCTCCATGTGCTATGTACTGGTGAGCAGGTGACTTTGAGCC
>NW_028046098.1:0-430 GCF_054177405.1 Leptonychotes weddellii
AACTGAGGGTTCTAGACGGGAGGGGGGTGGGAGGATGGGTTAGCCTGGTGATGGGTATTGAGGAGGGCACGTTCTGCATGGAGCACTGGGTGCTATGCACAAACAATGAATCAGGGAACACTACATCTAAAACCAATGGTGTAATGTATGGGGATTAACATAACAATAAAAAAATTTAAAAAAAAAAGGTACCATTCCGGTGAGGGATGTTGATAATAGGGGAGGTTTTGCATATGTGTGATCAGTAGGTATGTGGAAAAATCTCTTTCTTTCAATTCTATTGTAAACCTAAAACTACTCTAAAAAACAAAGTCTTTGAAAAAATATTCAGCACTTTTTAATGCAAATAAAAGACTGCTTGCTCTCTAAAATCTACCTTATATATTTTATCTAGTAAGTCATATAATGAAAGAAATCTATTTGTCCAGAA
>NW_028046099.1:0-430 GCF_054177405.1 Leptonychotes weddellii
ATGGGGCTCAAACTCACAACCCCCAGATCAAGAATCACCTGCTCTGGGCGCCTGGGTGGCTCAGTTGGTTAAGCAACTGCCTTCGGCTCAGGTCATGATCCTGGAGTCTCGGGATCGAGTCCCGCATCGGGCTCCCTGCTCAGCAGGGGGTCTGCTTCTCCCTCTGCCCTCTTCCTTCTCGTGCTCTCTGTCTCTCATTATCTTTCTCTCAAATAAATAAATAAAATCTTTAAAAAAAAAAAAAATCACCTGCTCTCCTGACTGAACCAGCCAGGTGCTTTTGATTCTTTTTTGAATTAAGAATTTTAGGGGTGCCTGGCTGGCTCAGTCAGAAGAGCCCACGACTCTTGATCTCAGGGTTGTAAGTTCAAGCCCCATGTTGGGTGTAGAAATTAAATAAAAACTTAAAAAAATTAGGGGCCCCTCGGTG
>NW_028046100.1:0-430 GCF_054177405.1 Leptonychotes weddellii
CCAACTTTTACATCAACATGGATGGGACTAGAGGAGATTATGCTAAGTGAAATAAGTCAAGCAGAGAAAGTCAATTATCATATGGTTTCACTTATTTGTGGAACATAAGGAATAGCATGGAGGACATTAGGAGAAGGAAGGGAAAAATGAAGGTGGGGTTGGAATCAGAGGGAGAGATGAACCATGAGAGACTATGGACTCCGGGAAACAAACTGAGGGTTTTAGAGGGGAGGTGGGGCATGGGTTAGCCTGGTGATGCATATTAAGGAGGGCACATACTGCATGGAGCACTGGGTGTTATACCAAAACAATGAATCGTGGATCACCACATCTAATGTGGTGTTATATGGTGACTAACTTAACATAATAAAATAAAATTAAAAAAATAAAAAATAAAAAAATAAAAACTACTATTGGAATTTTGATAGAG
>NW_028046101.1:0-430 GCF_054177405.1 Leptonychotes weddellii
AAACTATGAAATACTCATGAAAGAAATTGAGGAAGACACAAAGAAACTGAAAAACGTTCCATCCTCATGGATTGGAAGAACAAATATTGTGAAGATGTCAATGGTACCTAGAGCATCTACACATTTAATGCAATCCCTACCAAATACCAACCACTTTTTTCAAAGAAATGGAACAAATAATCCTAAAATTTGTATGGAATCAGAAAAGACCCCGCACAGCCAGAGGAATTTGAAAAAGAAAAGCAAAGCTGGTGGCATCACAATTCTGGACTTCAAGCTCTATTACAAAGCTGTAATCATCAAGACAGTATGGTACTGGCACAAAAACAGATACTTAGATCAGTGGAACAGAATAGAGAGCCCAGAAATGGACCCTCAACTCTATGGTCAACTAATCTTTGACAAAGCAGGAAAGAATGTCTAATGGAAA
>NW_028046102.1:0-430 GCF_054177405.1 Leptonychotes weddellii
AACCTAGCCTCATCTCAGTTCATTTGCTAATTAAAGTGATCCACTCCCTCCCTTCCAAGTCTATCTATTAGAGAAAAGGGTGAATTTTCTCTTACAAAGCATAACATATTCTTGGAGTCCCTATAGCTCTTATTAAAAATGTCCAGCATTTAATAAAAGTTACTAGGCATGACAAGGGATAGGGCCATGGGATCAATAACCACAAAATGCATTAGAAATAGTCCTACAACCGATACAGATATTAAAGTTATCAGGCAAGAAGAACTTTGAAATATCTATGATTAGTATACCCAAGAAACCAGGGGAAAAACTGAAGAAACAAGAAGAAAAGATAAAGAATTTGACCAGTATTGGAATCTATAAAAACAATCAAATGGAAATTCTAGAACTGAAAAAATAAAATGCCTGAAATTGAGATCTTAATGGATAG
>NW_028046103.1:0-430 GCF_054177405.1 Leptonychotes weddellii
AACACCTACTAACTCAACAGGAGATCGAAGAAAAGAAGAGCAACAATTCTCTGAACAGAAAAGCGACCACTTCCTGGAAGGTAGGACGTGCGGAGAAGTGAATCCAAGGCGATATTTGGGAGGATAGACGGCGGGGGAGGGGCCTTCGTCGGCCGCTACTGGCAAGTGATAGAGCTGTGGAGCACAAAATCGGAACTTTTAGAAGTCTGCTCCGCCGAGGGACGTCACTCTAGTGGCTAAGCGGGGGGTGGAACCCTCCAGGACAGTGTGGTCTCAGGACCCTCAGGGTCACAGAGAGACCGGGGGTGCCTGAGTGTGGCAGAGCTGCCAGGGATCAGAGCAGGAAGCCGGCTGCAGAGATGGAGCCGAGGCACGGGCTCTCAGCTCGGGGTTGCCATAAACCGTGCTCGGCGGCACAGTCGGGCCACTG
>NW_028046104.1:0-430 GCF_054177405.1 Leptonychotes weddellii
GCTCCCGGGGGCCGTGGCATCCTCACGCCAGCCGCCCCGCGGCGGGGCGGGGTGGCGGAGGTTTCCGGCCCACTGTACAGACGCTGGCCGGGTCAGAGGGTCGGCCACCTGCCCCAGCCAGGCCCTCCAGGAGTCGGTGACGGAGCTGCGGCTGCCGTGGGGCCCACATCGAAGGGTCTCCTGCTCAGTCACTGTGCCCGCCCTGGTCATTTCTCTGCACAGAACCTGGGCTGGGGCAGGTCAGGGCACACTGGGGCCCTGGCACCCTGCTTCGGGCTTGGGAACAAGTCCTTTCTCCTCCTGCAGGGCGACTCTGGTGGCCCCCTGGTCTGCCAGAAAGACGGAGCCTGGACCCTGGTGGGCATCGTGTCCTGGGGCAGTGGGACCTGCTCTACCTCTGTTCCTGCTGTGTACGCCCGCGTCACCAAGC
>NW_028046105.1:0-9326 GCF_054177405.1 Leptonychotes weddellii
GAGTCCTCGCCTTGCACCCTGCTCCCAGGGATCCCCAATCTCAGGCACTGGGGGAGCAAGGGCGGAGCGTGATGCCATGATGGCAGCTCCTGGGTACCGAGCACTTTACTGAGGGCCAGACGCTGAGCAAATGCTCTCCCTGACGATCCACTCGAGGGCCTCTCCAATAAATCTTCCGTCTTCCCCCAAGCACAGGAAGTGGTAGCCCTGAGCGTACTAATTCGTGCGCCCAGCATCCAACAAGCCCCTACATGTCAGGATAGGGAGTCAAACCCAGGCAGTCTGATTCTGGAGTGAACCCCTTGCCGGGGCCGCGGGGGCAGGTGGGAGGACAGGCCATCAGGGAGGGCTCCCTGGAGGAGTTTGTGCCAGAGCACGAGCACAGAAGGATGGAACGATGGGAAGGAAGAGGCTTCTAGGGAAACGGAAGAGTGTACAGGAGGACCTGGGGCCCGAGGACACGCAGCAAGGAGTGCGGTGCGGTGGGAAACATTCGTGTGCACCGTGAACAGCTAACAGGGGCTGTATTAGCCAGTCCTCCCGAAGACTTGATGACATATTGGCCTTACTTCCTCAGGCCACCATAACACAGAGCCACAGCCTGGGCGGCTTACCACAGGACGCCTACCGTCTCTCAGTTCTAGAAGCCAGAGGACCAAAGTCAAGGCGTCAGCAGGGCCATGCCCCTCTGAGGCTGCAAGGGAGGGTCCTTCCTTGCCCCTTCCGGCTTCTGGTGGCAGCCGGAGCCCCTGGGCATCCCTGGGCTTGCAGCAGGCACTTTGATCTGGCCTCTCTGTCTCGTGGCCTTCTCCCCTCTGTGTGTCTGCATCTCTGTGTCCAAATTTCACCTTCTTCTTAAGGATGCCAGTCATTGGATTCAGGGCCCACTCTACTCCTGTATGACCTCATCGGAACTAATTACATCTGCAAAGACCCAATTCCAAATAAGCTCCATTCTGAGGTTCCACGAGGAGGTGAATTTTGGGTGACACTATTCAACCCCGTACAGCTAGCTATTACTACGGTCCTCGCTTGTCAGATAAAGGGAGAGCGGCACAGGAAGGCTACAGACCCTCCTCACATCTCTGGACTCAAACCCAGACCCTGCCTCCCCAGCAGGTACTTTCCACCAACATACTTCCTCCCTGAGAACAGGGCACTCGAGACAGAAGGCCAGGGATAAGATCATGGGCCTGGACCCCCATCTCAGGAGCTTGGGGTCTTCTCCAGAGTACCACGTTGCTCCTCTGCTGGAAATCGGACTCCTTTTAGCTCTGACATGCCATGAATGTTTGAGGCAGATGCAAGACAATGGGGACAGCCTGAACTCCAGCTCACGCTTCGCTTCTGCCTCCCTGAGTCCGTCTCTGGCTCTGTCTGAACAGAGTTAGCCAGGCCCACCCTGGACTCCTGGAGGGGGGAAACGATATGAGACTACAGGAGACTGAGGAAGTAGAAGTGCCCAGCGTATCAGGGAGTGATAAATGTCCTGAATCTTAATGTCTTAAACAGCACATTTCATGCCCCCTCCAAAAGGAGGTTCTTCCAGGCAGTAAAATCACCGGCATGAGACTGAAGGTCCATGGGGTCACATTTCCTCCTGACCTGCTGGGGCGGTTGAGTGGATCCCTCCACACTGCAGAACCAAGGAAGTGGGGATACTTGGGAGCAGCCCCCAGGCTTTATCTCAGGCAGGTGGCTGAGGCACAGAGAATGGAATGAACAAAACCAGAGAGGAGGGGAAGGGCAGCCTTAGTAACTGGTTGAGCAACTGTTCTCAACAAGAGATGTCCACGTCCTCACCCCCAGAGCCCGGGAACGTGACCTTATCAGGATAAAGGGCCTTTGCAGATGTAATCAAGAGTCTTGAGATGAGATCGCTCTGGATTAGGGTGGGCTCTAAATCCAACCAGTGTCTTCATAATAAGAGAAAAGAAGCAAGAAGACCCAGAGGAGAGGGGGATGTGACCGTGCAGGCAGAGCTGGGAGAGATGACACGTCTAGAGACCGAGGAACCCCGAGTATTGCTGGCAACCCCCTAAGAGAGAGGCATACACATGCATCCTCCCTCGAGCCTTCAGAACCCTGAGATCAACTTCTGCTCTAAGCCACCAGCCTGTGATTCTTTGTTATGGCGACCAAAGAATACCAAACAGTCTGTCCCTGTTCCTCATCCACCTGCGGCTGACCGACTCGGCCAAGCGCCTCTGTGACCCTGACTCTCCTGCACGTGTGTGTGTGGGAGGACTGACCCTCCCAGGTCTACGGTCAGCTCTCCATGGAGCCCAGCCCAGCATGTGGGCCACGCAGACACCCAGTAAACGCGGGCTGGTGGGTGATGGATGGACGGATGCCTGGAACCCAACCCTGAGCCCTGAAACAGGGGGCACTGAGTGCACTTGGCTCCCACAGTCTGTGTTTCCCAGGACCCCACATTCCAGTCCAAACCCACACTTGTGTTCTCTCCACGTGAGTCCCTGTGAGCACAGGAATTTCTGCTATTTAGAGTCTAACGCGTGAAATTTCAGACGGGAAAATTTCACTGTCGTAACTTCCTAAGCGGACGGTCCCACCTCTGATCTGGTCTCTGCAGGTGTCCTGCTGCCTAGTGGGTACTTCTGAAAAATGGAACTGGAAAGATGGGATCCTTCAAGGGCTTTCTTTCCCCTTCAGGAAACATTCAAGGTGTGTATCTCGGCATTCCAAGCCCTCCCTGCCTACGTTATCTCTGACACACACAGGTGTGGGGACACACACGCGCACACACAGCTCAGAGAGCACACACACACACAACACTCGTGCACACACACAAATCCACACCACATACGAATACACCACGCCAACCATCTCAAACCCTTTAGGATTTCTTTAGAATTCCTCCACCCCCAAACTGCCTTCTACCCTTTTTGCCTCCTCCCCCGCCCTCTCACCCTCTAACTCTGTGCCCGTTCATTGCTTTCTTTAGGAAGCTTCCCTTTATCCTTGAAGTCCATATTTAGACCCTTCCCAATGGGCTCCCAGAGCCCCTATTTTTAGCAAGCTGCTTCACACACTGGATTATGAATCCTGTGCTATTTCATATGCTGGATTATGAATCTTGCGCTCCTTCCTAACACTGGATTATAAATCCCTGTTTACTGTCCAATGGTCAGAACCCAGGCATCATGAAGGCAGGGGCCAGGCTGCCTGCTTCCCTATCGAACCCCAGACTTTCAGGGGCTCAGACATGTGAATTCACCACCTTGGCCCGGGACTCCTGGCAGGAGCATCTTCTGTTCCCTCTGCTTAGAATACCCTCTTGCAGGCTTCCCCGGGCGTCACTCCCTGCAGGCATCATGGCCTCCTAATCCCAAGGCCTCCCTGATGCTGACCTCCAGGCCTGAGGTAGAGTCCACAAAGGAGCTGGATTTCATTGACAACTGTGTCCACCATGCCCTGTGTGGCCGCAAGCAGGCAGGTCAGCATCCTTGGTGCCACCATATTAACAATGGAAGAGGAAGGGCTTCTGTTCCTCCAAGCTCCCCATCCCATGGCAACCTCGTGATGGAGGGAATCTGTTGAAAGCTCATGAGCTCATGGCAGGTGCTCCAGAGGCCAGGTGAGCACTCCTCTCCACCAGGTGACTACCCAGGTCCTGGGAACCTCCAACTTCAAAAGAGAAGAGGTGGGTTCCCAGCAGCACCACAGCCGCCATACAGCACAGCACAGATTTCCACGAGAAATCACAATTAATGAGGGAGAGTGTGCAGTTTGGCCAAAGCCGCCCAAGCTGCCAAAAGGCAAACACTCAATTAGCATTCCTCATTATTCTAATTCAATTAGGAACTGATGGTATCGCTACGAATCACAATTTGTTGGGACAGATAAATAAATGCTAGCTAGCATGGATTTCAGGTGACTTGCCGGAAGAAAGGCACGTGTCACGCAGACATCTCCACGTGGGAGTGGAGAAGGGGACCGATGCATGTTGCAAACCTCCACAGCCCCGGCTTCCGGGGGTCTCCAGTCCCACTTCACATTCAGATTGCTGGTGATGTGGGTTCTGCAGCACACCCAGGGGTCTGGGAGGGCCCTGGGATTTTGTGGTTTTTAAAAGGTCCCCCAGAAAGTCTGATGTGCAGGCTGGTTGAGATCCCTTTGCTGGGCTCCAGGAAAGTCCCTGTCTGGCTGCATCTTCAGTGACCTTGACGGTCAGTATTCTAACCTCCACCTTACAGCTCAGGCAAGCCAGCCTCTGGGGTTCAGGGGACCCCAGAATCAGAGGTCAGAGCTGAGCTGGGAACCCAGAGCAATGCGGGTGCAAAGGCTGGCCCTGCCCTTCCATGAGACCCCTGGAGCCCCCCTGGCGCGACTCAGCTAATCTCTCTTCTGCCCACCCACCCCCAGCTACAGTGCACTTGGCAAACCCTGTTGAGTGAATATACTGCCATGGTGTGCATTAAAGCATACTGGTTATGCTTGCAGGAGTGAGAGTCTGGGAAACAACCAATGTGGGGACAAGCAAGAAAAAAAATCAGATAAAATAGATTCACTAAAGAGAGTGATCATGCTGGATACAATTGTTCAAATATCCTACATGATAGGGAAACTGACTTTGGCAGACAATGATTGTGAACTGCGTAATATGCATCCTTCCCCTTCTTCCTCTATAATAGGACAATTTTCTTCAAGGAGGCAATGCGATCCATTAAATACTCACTTGTAGCCAGAGGATGCCATAGTTCTGGCCAATAAGATAGTAGTCTGCAGGAGGCTTTTAGGAAGTCTTGCTTTCTGGATAACAGGGAATAGCTACAGATGATCCCAATTTCTCCCCTTCACCACTTTTCTTGTCCTTCCTATCTTGAATACATATGTAATGTCTGGGGATGCAGCAGCCCCTTGTGACCATGAGGCCAAGGGCATCTCAGAGATGCTGAACCTGTTATTGTGGAGCCACCTACCTTCAGATTTCTTGTTAATTGAGAAAAATAACCCCTCTTTGTTCAAACCACCATAAGGCAGACTTTCCGTTTCTGGCTGCTGAGAACATTCCCATCTGATACACAAACTATACAGTCATTTTTCTTTTTCTCTTTCTTTTTTTAGCTAAACAAATAAAAAGAGGATTTATTGGCTTATATAATTGAAAAGTCCATGGGTAGAGAGCAGAAGCTGGATCTCAGTTAAAGGGTTCAAACTATCATCCAGAGTCAGTTTCTCTCCACCCTCTACTCTGCCTTCCATCGTGTTGGCTTCCTTCTCAGGTGCCATGTGGTACTCCCCAGAAACCCCAGGCACATTCATTCCTTAGCCAAAGACATGTGACTGAAATGGTCCAATCAGAGTGGATCCTGTGACTTGTGGAGAAACAACAGGGAAGAAACTATGACTCTTCTACTAAACTTGAATGTACGGTCATTTTTCATAGCACAGAAGGCCCATGTGGTCTCTGACCAATGGTGGCCTCGCTGGAGTAATCAAAAGTTGGTCTCAAGAAAAATACTCATCTGGATGAATATTTTACTCAGCAAACAGTTATGAAATGCCTGCCATGGGCCTGGTACCACGCTAGCTATGAAGATAGGGCATGCACCGCCTGCCCCACCACCACAAACTCAAAGTTAATGCGATAAGCAGACAATATTCAAGAATAAAAGCCAAGGTCGTTCACCATTAGCCACTGGGCCCTCCATGGCCTGGCCCGACCTCCCCTCCACACATACCTGTTTCTCTCCTCCTAGCTCGCTTCCCACACTGGCCTCCATGCCCTTCTGTGTCTGCCCCACCCTTCCCCATGTGTCCCAGTCTTGGGTCCTCACCTCCACACCTCCTCCAGGCTCTGCTCGCGAGTCACTTTATCAAGTTGGCATCCCTCACCTCTCCATGGGAGAGAGCTAACCCCTCCTCAGTCCGCATGTCCTCTACCACCTGGCCAGCTCCTGTCATTGATCATGCTTCTTGGTTGTTTATCCACTGCTGGTCTCCCCTCTGTGTCATAAACTTCATGATAATAAGAATTTTTCTCTCTTTTGTTTGTGGCTCCATCCTCAGTAACCAGAACAGTGCCTGGCACATGGCAGTTGTCTGACTGATAAGTGTGGCTGGCTGAGGGAATGAATGGATAATTATGTAGGAAAAGGCTATGGAGGAGGTGAGCACATGAGGCTAAGGGACCCAGAAGAGGGATCCTAACCAGGTAACGGGATTAGGGAAAGGCATTCTGGAAGAGACTGTTTCTGAGTCATCAAGGGTTGGCTTCATGGGACGGAGGTGTAGGGGGGAGAGAGAAGGAAGTGTATTACCACAGCCCCTCTGGAAGTATAAGGAAACGGAACACACGTTGGTGCATGTTAGCATGTGTTAGCAGCTTTCTCAACTTGCTCATCTGTAAAATGGGGCTAGGAGTGCACTTAATGGGTGGTCATAAAGGTTGCATGGTAAAGCACTTTCTACATTATTTACTAATGCTGTGATTATGATCATCATTCATATGTGTTCTGAAGGTAGGAGCAGAGGATGTCATAGAGATGGGCAGAAGTGGCCCAAGAAAGACCTCAGGAACAATTTCACAATTGTCATGATAGGTAATTTTATGTGTCAGCTGGGCTGGGTCACAGTGCCCAGATATATGGTCAAAGGTCCTTCTGGATGTGTCTGTGAAGGTGCTACTGAAGGGTTTTAAAAGTGGATCTAGGTGTACAATTGTGACTGAATGGATGAAGGACAGAATAAACAAGCAATATGGAAACTTGGGGTTTGGGGAGGAGGGGAGTTCTTTCTGACGGCAGGGTGGAGGAGGCTTGGGAAGCAGTCCCAAAAGCTGATCCTGTGTTTTATAAAAAAATTAATGCCACTGCTTACGTATACCCTGATCCCCTCTGCTCCCCTGAGTCACAGGGGAGACCACAGTGTCAGGAAATGCCCCCAAAAAGGGCCTCTGAGGGCCTTAGTGCTAGAAATGTGTCCTTTCGGGTGAAGCAAGTTGGAACCACTCCATGGGCGTGAGAAGGCCTAACATGCTCATCTAGAGGACGGAATGAGACATCCTTATGGGAAGATGTCAGGAAATGCAGGAGACCAGTGAGGTCTGTCAGACTGATTGGTAATGGGTCATTTGCTCTGGTCAATGCTTGAAAGCCATTCACGAGTGAGCCTGCATTTCCTGTGATATTTAGCTCTTAATAAAGCGATCCCCAGGAGCCAGCAAATTCCTCCCAAGTATGCCTCAAGCCAAACACGACCTAATTAATATGAAATGAATAAATATTTCATTAAAAAGAAATGGATTCCATCTTTTATAAAAGATGTCTGTGCAAACAATAAAGGCTTCTAGTAAAAGCACCATGTTCAAGAATTCTAAAAATGATTCTTACGTAAGAGGAGGAGCTCACAGGCGCAGGAAGTTAGGCGGCTTGCCCAGAGTCACCTGCTTGAGCCAGAATTCCAACTCAGCTCTGTCAGACTTTGGAGTTGTATCTCTCTAACCTTCGTGCTATAAACTGATTAACTCGTGCATCTTCAAAGAGAGCAACCATACATTCCGAGTCCCCACTGAGGCAGACATGGTGCTGGCTGAGCATCTGACACACATCTGCTGTTCCTTGCCCCATTGTTAACTGTCCCTGCCACAGGACCTTTGCACCTGCTGCCCCTTTTGTCCATGATGTTTCTTCCCTCAGATCTTCACATGGTATGTTTTCCTGTCAGCAATCAGGTCTTAAATGTCTCCTTCTCAGACCTTCCCTGTTGCCCTCTCCTCCAAGGAAAGCTTAGTCTTACACTCCCGGGTTGCTGTTCTATACATTTTTTGCAGAACAATGATCATCACTACGTCACTGTGTTTGTTTAATGTTTGTGCGTTAGTCTCTGTGGCATCAGGGGCCTTATCCAGCTTGTTTACCACACCATCACAAGTTCCTGGAATAATGCCAGGACACAGCAGTTGCCATCAACATTTACTGTTTGATTTCTGCTGTGTGTCCCACCATGCTACCATTATCTTGGAGGCCCAGCACTTTAAAAGATAAAAAAAAAAAAAAAATCCAAAACACTAAAAAAAACAAAAAACAAAAAAACCCCACCTAAGTCAAATGTTTCTAACATTCAAACTTATAAACATATATAGAAAATCAAATCTGTTTAATTCCAGAACAGATTTATTACAGTCTGGTCACTAAATTGGTTAGTCTGCTATTAATCAAATATATAAATATTTTTTACACCACAAATTTACATGCAGATGAAAGTCTGGACTGTGGAATGAGACAACTAATAACATGCTTGGATATGAAGTGATCATCACTGCATAGTAAGGCAGTGTGGAGTCTGGGATGATCATTTGTGCAAGTCCGGCTCAGTCTTATCCAGAATCTTCCTTTGAGGGACATAAAGAGCTATTATCATATAACTCTGTGCCACTCTCTATTTTATGGGCAGACTGCCTCTGGATATTCCATGAATTTTAATGAACTCCTGTTTATTTTGCTTCAACCTTGCGGCTCTTTAAGCAGAGGGCCCAATGGCTAATCCAAGAAAGACACCCGTGAAGCAAACTGCTCAGAAGGTTCTGCCAAAGAACCTTCCTTTCTTGAAAATAATTATGCCCTCTTGACTTCAAAGTTAACTCAGAGTGGAACACTTCCCCCTGCACTCTCTCTGCCGGCACAGAAGAAAACTTGGACTGGCTCTGTCGTTGAAGGGTCAAGGGGTGCATGCGGAGGGCGGAGAGGGAGGCCGCAGAGGGACAGAGGGAGCTGGAGGGCCCATTGTGAGACACAAATCTGCAGCAGGTGAGACAGAGGTGCACTTCAGGACCCCCACCCGGAGACAGTCAGGTAAACAGTCAGCCAACCCCATTGGCTGACTGGTTAATTGTCAAGTTCCTCATTCACTTATATATATTCATGCATACATACGTGTCACGTACATAGCATAGATATATACACATATATGTATAGGTAAATACACACTCCTTGCTGGGTATGTATATACATACATGTGTATATGTGTATATGCTGTTTGATGGATGTACATATATATGTATAATCCATACATCTATGTGTGTACCTATCTATATACTATGTGTATATATATATATTGCTGTACATCATGTTTTACTACTCTATATTATATATAACTTTACCAATATATTATAGCATAATATATATTATAGTATATTATTAGCGTATTATATGGTAGAATACTTACACTAATATTATATATGATATAAGGTATATACTATATATATAAAAGCAGTATACAGATACTGTTACAGGGTATGTATCTATATATGTGTACATAAACATATACTTTGTGTGTGCATATATATACTGTATGAGTGTATA
>NW_028046106.1:0-430 GCF_054177405.1 Leptonychotes weddellii
CCTACTTAAGAAATTTTTAAAAATAATAATAATAGTAATAAATAAAAAAATAAAATTTCAGTGATCTTAGGGCTTGTAAGATAATTTTTGAACATTTGTTTTTAAAAATGTAAGTTTATTTTAAAATTCTATAAAAGACATTTTATTTTTTAAAATTTTTTTAAAGATTTTATTTATTTGACAGAGAGAGAGAGAGAACAAGCAGGGGGAGTGGCAGGCAGAGGCAGAGGGAGAAGCAGGCTCCCCGAAGAGCAGGGCGAGCCCGATGTGGGACTCGATCCCAGGATCCTGGGATCATGACCTGAGCTGAAGGCAGTCGCTTAACCAACTGAGCCACCCAAACACCCTATAAAAGACATTTTAATGAATCTTTGTGGGATTGTGTACATTGCTTTAGATATGTTTTTCCAATTCATGCATAATATATTGA
>NW_028046107.1:0-430 GCF_054177405.1 Leptonychotes weddellii
AACCTAGCCTCATCTCAGTTCATTTGCTAATTAAAGTGATCCACTCCCTCCCTTCCAAGTCTATCTATTAGAGAAAAGGGTGAATTTTCTCTTACAAAGCATAACATATTCTTGGAGTCCCTATAGCTCTTATTAAAAATGTCCAGCATTTAATAAAAGTTACTAGGCATGACAAGGGATAGGGCCATGGGATCAATAATCACAAAATGCATTAGAAATAGTCCTACAACCGGTACAGATATTAAAGTTATCAGGCAAGAAGAACTTTGAAATATCTATGATTAGTATACCCAAGAAACCAGGGGAAAAACTGAAGAAACAAGAAGAAAAGATAAAGAATTTGACCAGTATTGGAATCTATAAAAACAATCAAATGGAAATTCTAGAACTGAAAAAATAAAATGCCTGAAATTGAGATCTTAATGGATAG
>NW_028046108.1:0-430 GCF_054177405.1 Leptonychotes weddellii
AATTAAGAGACATACTCATTTCCAAGATTGGGGGAAAGATGATCTTGTGATGGCTTTAAGTAAAGATTAAATAAATCTGTGAGCTCACGGGCACCTGGGTGGCTCAGTTGGTTGGGCAACTGCCTTCGGCTCAGGTCATGATCCTGGAGTCCTGGGATCGAGTCCCGCGTCGGGCTCCCTGCTCAGTGGGGAGTCTGCTTCTCCCTCTGACCCTCCCCCCTCTCATGCTCGCTCTATCTCATTCTGTCTCTCAAATAAATAAAATCTTTAAAAAAAAAATCTGTGAGCTCACAAGGCCTACAGCAGGAATCCCTATAGGGGAAAAACGTCTTCTCTGTTTATAGATATCCTAGTAGTGACCTTTTCTGTATTATGCCTGACACTTTCATACATTGCTAAATTTCTGACTCAGGGGATATTAGTTCAGGGG
>NW_028046109.1:0-430 GCF_054177405.1 Leptonychotes weddellii
CAGCATTTCTGATTCCGTAGATGTGGGGTGAGGACCAAGGACTGTGTTTCTAATGAGTGAAGTAAATGCTGCTAGTCTGGGGGCCACACTTTGAGAACTCTTGTCATAGTGTTGAGGGGATTAAGTCCTGACTAGGGGTTGTCAAACTTTTTCTATATGTGGTCACATAGTAAACATTTTAGGCTTTGTCTCAACTACTTAGCTCTGCTGTGGTGGTCCCCAGAGCCGCCACAGGGGGTATGTAAGTGAATGAACATGGCTGTGTGCCAATAAAACTTTATTTACAAAATAGTCAGTGGGCCAGATTCAGCTCATGGGCTGTAGTTTGCCGACCCCTGGTTTAGACCATCACTATGTGACTTCTGATAATATCCTTGGCTTCTCTATGTTCTCCATGTGCTATGTACTGGTGAGCAGGTGACTTTGAGCC
>NW_028046110.1:0-430 GCF_054177405.1 Leptonychotes weddellii
CTAAAACTGAAGATTATACTCTAACACTCATAGCCATAGAAATGAGTGATGTTTCATTCCAAAAGCATGATTTATTTTTGCTTTAAGAAATCATTTAAATAATTTTCTTTCATTTTTTATTTTTTATGTACAATTTTTTATGTACAAAAAATGGTGTGGTAACTCTTAAAGTGTTATCCTCATTGACAGTAGCATATCAGTGTCAGAAATTTTTAAAAATATTTGTTTCTAGGGCGCCTGGGTGGCTCAGTTGGTTGGGCGACTGCCTTCGGCTCAGGTCATGATCCTGGAGTCCCGGGATCGAGTCCCGCATGGGGCTCCCCCTGCTCGGCGGGGAGTCTGCTTCTCCCTCTGACCCTCCTCCCTCTCATGCTCTCTGTCTCTCATTCTCTCTGTCTCAAATAAATAAATAAAATCTTTAAAAAAAAAA
>NW_028046111.1:0-430 GCF_054177405.1 Leptonychotes weddellii
GAGGGGGAGATGAACCATGAGAGACTACGGACTCTTAGAAACAAACTAAGGGTTTTTAGAGGGGAGGGGGGCTGGCGGGATGGGTTAGCCCGATGATGGGTATTAAGGAGGGCACGTACCACATGGAGAACTGGGTGTTATACAAAAACAATGAATCATGGAACACTACATCAAAACCAATAATATACTGTATGGTGATTAACATAACATAGTAAAACAAAATTAAATTTAAAAAAAAAACAAATCCTAAATCCAGAGATGAATGAATGAGTAAACTTCATGTAAAAAATCAAACAAATGGGTTAGGAACTCAGGCTGTCATTCACAACCTTCTCCCTGGGGTTCTGAAAGATGCATCATACACACACAGGGAAAATAGGAAAAAACAGACACGAAATACAGTTTTATCAGTCTGGGCAGATATCTGATA
>NW_028046112.1:0-430 GCF_054177405.1 Leptonychotes weddellii
TACTATATACCAGGCATTGTGTAGCCATTCAGTTTATACAGAGGGCAAAACAACGATTTCACATTGGGAAGTTTAAGTTCTGATGAGTTAGAATGACCATAAAAAATAAATTTAGTTCATAGGTTTATTGAATATGTAAAAGATGAAAAGTGATTTGCAAAATACATCAAAGGACAGCACAGTAAGGAGAAATAGGCAAGTCGGGGGTTACTGAGATTTTAAGAACACTGGTCAGGGTAGGTCTCATTTAAAAAGTGACATTTGACAAAAGATTGAACTGCATTTAAGAATACGGAATTAAGACTACATGGAGCTAACAGCTTTCTCAATAGACCAATATCATCAGTTGATTCAAACAAATAAATGGCCATGTTGTAAACCAAGCCCACTTCCAAAGCTGGTTGAGAGTCTGTTGACTTGAACTGCAAAA
>NW_028046113.1:0-430 GCF_054177405.1 Leptonychotes weddellii
CCCTGGGCGGCTCAGTCAGTTAAGTGACTGACTTGGTTTCTGCTCAGGTCATGATCTCAAGGGTCCTGAGAATGAGCATGGCGGCAGGCTCTGCACTCAGCAGGGATTCTGCTTGGGACTCTCTCCCTCTGCCCCTCCCACCATTTATGTGAGCACATGCATGCACGCTCTCATTAGCTCTCTCAGATAATCTTTTTTTTTTTTTTTAAAGATTTTATTTATTTGACACAGAGAGAGACAGTGAGAGCAGGAACACAAGCAGGGGGAGTGGGAGAGGGAGAAGCAGGCTCCCCGCTGAGCAGGGAGCCCAACGTGGGACTCGATCCCAGGACCCTGGGATCATGACCTGAGCCGAAGGCAGACGCTTAACAACTGAGCCACCCAGGCGCCCCTCAAGTAAGTAGTCTTTAAAAAAAAAAAATGGGTGGAG
>NW_028046114.1:0-430 GCF_054177405.1 Leptonychotes weddellii
AAGAAGAAGAAGATAGCAGGAGGGGAAGAATGAAGGGGCAGAAATCGGAGGGGGAGACAAACCATGAGACAATGCACTCTGAAAAACAAACTGAGGGTTCTAGAGGGGAGGCAGGTGGGAGGATGGGTTAGCCTGGTGATGGGTATTAAACAGGGCACGTTCTGCATGGAGCAGTGGGTGTTATGCACAAACAATGAATCATGGAACACTACTTCAAAAACTAATGATGTAATGTATGGTGATTAACATAACAATAAAAAATTTTAAAAATCCTGTACATTAAAAAAGAACACAAAAATCCACATACTATACGTAACTTTAAGTATACTCTGCATACTTATATAACTATGAATTATACATCTATAACTTCAGTTTGACTTATTTCTTTTTTAAAAACAGCTATCCTGAGATGTAAGTCCAATTTACCCAT
>NW_028046115.1:0-430 GCF_054177405.1 Leptonychotes weddellii
CTGGGTGGCTCAGTTGGTTAAGCGACTGCCTTCGGCTCAGGTCATGATCCTGGAGTCCCGGGATCGAGTCCCGCATCGGGCTCCCTGCTCAGCAGGGGGTCTGCTTCTCCCTCTGACCCTCTTCCCTCTCGTGCTCTCTGTCTCTCATTCTCTCTCTCTCAAATAAATAAATAAAATCTTTAAAAAAAAAAAAAAAGAAAGATAAGAAATTAAATGAAAAATATTTTGATCTTTGAGAAAGGAACTTGTTGGATATAATGTTTTACAAGCCTGGAAAATTCCAATTTAGTTTTTCTTCTGCATAGTACAGTCTAGCATTGATAATATTTGAACAATTAATATTATTTAAATGTATACTCAATAGCCCTTGAAAGTGTCTAGCTCTTATAGAATGTTCAGACTGAAGATGGCAGGAATAAGATCTGCCTGC
>NW_028046116.1:0-9325 GCF_054177405.1 Leptonychotes weddellii
ATGTCATTTGCAAATATCTTCTCCCATTCTGTCGGTTGTCTTTTGGTTTTGTTGACTGTTTGCTTTGCAAAAGCTTTTTGGTAACTCTCATATTAAGCTAGAATGGAAGCTCAGTGAGGTTAGGGATTTTGTCTTTTTTACCCCAATGCTTTGAACAGTGTCTACATGTAATAGGCACTGAAATACCTTGGAAAAATGAATAATACAGATAATTCTGCTTTGTGTTGAACAGTCTTCGAACCAAAGTGTTTCAGGTAAAAGCATTTTTTTTTTTTTAAGATTTTGAGAGTGAGCACACAAGCGGGGGGGCGGTGTGTGCAGAGGAAGAAGCAGACTCCCCACTGAGCAGGGAGCCTAACACAGGGCTCGGCCCCAGGACCCTGGGATCATGACTTGAGCCAAAGGTAGATGCTTAACCAACTGAGCCACCCAGGCGCCCTTGGTAAAAGCATTTTTATATTTATTTGGAAGCATTTGTTCAAGTATTTGGAAGTATTTATTCAACCCTATTTGCCAGGAAATGGAGATGTAGTGACATACTGATCTTCAAACATAAGGGGCAATTATAAGACAATTTTCAGGTTAAGGATAATAGAGACAGTTTACTGACCACTCAAGTCTGTCAGACATTTTATGTTTTACATATTAATTCTGACACTACAGTAGGTAGATGATGTTTGCATTATACAGGTAACATGCAAGGGCTCAGCACAGTTTTGTGATTGTATGGCTAGTGAATGGCAGAGTCATTCTGTCAAATCACATAAGTGGAGAGGAGACCTGGGCAGTCTCGGGACATGATGGCTTCTCTGTGTGTGTGATTCATGGTCCCCGCCCCCCTGCCCCTCCACCTAACTCCTCTGCAGGACTCTTTAGGGCTATTCTATAGTCCTGACTTCCTCCGATATTTAGCTCTGTCACTCTGAACATGAGGTAGACCGCTGTAGGGCAGAAATGTAGCCTCTTGAGTAGCTTGTGTTCAAGTCTTCTCTTTGCTCTCAATAGCTTATGCTCCTGAGTAAGTTATGTCATTCTATCCCAATGTACTCATCTGTGAAGTGGGGATTGAATTCCTACTTAAGGGATTCTTCATTCAGCAGTATTTTTTTTTTTTTTAAAGATTTTAATTATTTATTTTGACAGAGACACAGCGAGAGCGGGAACACAAGCAGGGGCAGTGGGAGAGGGAGAAGCAGGCTCCCCGCGGAGCAGGGAGCCCGATGTGGGGCTTGATCCCAGGACCCTTGGGATCATGACCTGAGCCGAAGGCAGATGCTTAACGACTGAGCCACCCAGGCGCCCCCATTCAGCAGTATTTAATCCACAAGTAATTATTGGGCGCCTACTATGTGCTGAAGATAACAGTGGCCAATAAGACAAAGTTCCTCTTCATGGAGCTTACTTTCTAGTGTAGGAAACAGCAGGCAAGTTAAATACAGACTTTATTCCTGCTTCAAAGGAAATAAGATAGCAGGGAGGCTTCTCTGAGGTAACATTTGAGTTGAGACAGGCCGAGAAAGCCAGCTGAGGGAAGAGCACCCAAGGCAAAGGGGACAGCATGAGTGATGGCTCAATGACGGAAAGGGCTTGGCATGTCCGAGAAGCTGGAAGAAAGTAAGTATAGCTGGAAATGCCAACCGGAGAGAGATGAGGTGAATTTAGAGATGTAGCAAGGACTGGATTAAGAATGGCTTTCTAGGGCGCCTGGGTGGCTCAGTCGTTAAGCGTCTGCCTTCGGCTCGGGTCATGATCCCAGGGTCCTGGGATCGAGTCCCACATCGGGCTCCCTGCTCAGCAGGAAGCCTGCTTCTCCCTCTCCCACTCCCCCTGCTTGTGTTCCTGCTCTCGCGATCTCTCTCTCTGTCAAATAAATAAAATAAAAATCTTAAAAAAAAAAAAAAAGAATGGCTTTCTAGGCTGTGGTTAGTTTAGATTCTGTTCCATGAGCAAGGGGAAACAAAGCATGGGTTTAATTTTTGAGATAACACATTCGTGGTATTAAATGAGTGCTGGGTCTGTAGTACTGACTTAACTACATACTTTAAAACTTGACACCTGAGCAACCGAATTAAGAACAGACTGAAGACAAGAAAGACCAAGCAGGGGCTTGGGCTATAAGGCTGTTACAGCCCACGTGAGATGATACGAGTTTGGGCTAAGTAGTAGCAGTAGGAGTGGAGAAGTGGGTTCTTTCAAGATGTATTTTAGCGACTACCAGATTTGCTGATGAACTGGACAACTGAAGAATCAACCTGGTATTTACTGAATTGGTGAAAGTGGCAGTAGGGGGTTTTTTGGCCGTGGGGGGGCGGGGGCGGTGCGGATCAAGAGTTCCAGTTTGGGCTCATTTAAGTTTGCAATGCCTTGTGGACATCCATATGGGGATACCAAATAGGCAATTGGTTATCAGTCTGGATCTCAAGGAGACTTCCAGACTGGAATCACGTATTTGGGAGTTACCTTCATATGTAAAGCCATGAAACTAGATAAAGTCATCCAAGGGGTGTGGAGTGAGGCGCCCTAACTCAAGAACACCTTATCATCAGAGGCTGGACTGAGCATAACCAGCGCAGTATGAGGACTAGGAGTATGTGTGGGGTCTGGGAAGCCAGAAAGAGGCAGGTGTGAGCGAAGCGCGATGCCGGGTACCAGGGGCTCCTTGGTGAGCGCTCAAAATAAAAACAAGTCCGCTGTGGGCATGGTACCGCCAGGACCAATCACAGCAACACCCACCCATCCACGCCCCACCCCACCGCGTCCTCCTCCTCCGGGCGGCTCCACCCCTCCGTTTTCCCGGAAGTCTCCGGGGCGGCTGCCCGACGGCCATCTTGCTTGCCGGGCAGCCGGCTGGGAGGCTGCGCGTGCGCGGGGCCCCTCCAGCTCCGGCGGGTGCGGCGCGTCCCTGAGGGTGGAGGCCGGTGGGCGCCCGCGGCCGCGATGACCCAGGCGGAGAAGGGGGATGCGGAGAACGGGAAGGAGAAGGGCGGGGAGAAGGAAAAGGAGCAGCGCGGCGTGAAACGACCCATCGTGCCCGCGCTGGTGCCGGAGTCGCTACAGGAGGTGAGACGAGGCGCCGGGGGCGGGCCTCGGTGAGGGCCTTCCGGCCGGGCGGAGGAGGGGAAGCAGGCGGCAACGCGAGGCTTCCGGCCCTCCCCACCCTGGTGGCTGGTGCGGAGAGTAGTTCCGTCCCCGGCCGGCCGCGGACCCGGGAGCCGGCTTTCACCTACCATCCAAGCTGTTGTGGGGTGTCAGTGACCGCAGGTAGAGTTTAGTACCGGGCAGACACAGTTGGCGGGGCAGGCGTATTCCTCTGTGAAGGAAATGTCGGAGTGGAGTCCAAGTATAACGCTAAGAAAAAAGGCAGACGACTGTCTAAATAGACATGAAGAGTTTGTGTGCCAAAACCAGAACAAGAGTAAAGCCTACTAACCCGAAAAAATTATTTGCAGTTGCATGGCAAGCAAAGGCCCTGTGTGTGTGTGTGTGTGTGTGTATATTCTTACTGATCAGTGAAACAAAATAAATCAACGTTGCCGTAGGAAAATGGGCAAATTCACAGCTAAAGTAAGGAGGCATTGAAATGCTCAATTTCATGTTGGACATCTCTGAGGCAGCTTTCTAACTGGTGGATGGGTTAAGGATAATACCCAACTGGCCAGGCAGCTGTAGATACATAGCACCGTGCGGGCTCACGGTAAACCCCAAGGGTGGTTCTTACTGTTGCACAGGCCTCAGTTTCTCCACCCGTCTAGTTGAGGCAGCATACTGGATGGTCTGTAAGGGCTTTGCGGTTCCCACCCTCTAGGATTCTCTCATTCTGTGAGTGGGAGGCAGGAAGGTAGAGCTCACAGTTGGGCGTGAGGCTGCAGGTATTAGGGCATGGCGTGGGATGGGCTAGTGCTTAAGGCCATAGGGAAGTATTGGGCACATACAGCAGGTACCTCCTCTGGCCCCGATGGCCTGGGACGGTTTAAAGGACGTGACTTCAGGATCAAGACCTGAAGAATGATTAGGAGTTAGCCAGGGGGAATCTCAGGGAAGGAGAACAGTGTGGAAGAGACCTGGGCCAGGAGAGCATATGAAGTTTTGGTGATCAGGATGTCGGAAATGAGGAAGAAGGGGCAAAAGGTGACACTGGAGATCTTAGCAGAAGCTATTATGAGAGTCAGCCAGAGTCTGCTTTCTTCTGGAAGGCAGTGGAGAACTTTGGAAGAGCTAGCCAGACTGAGCTACATGATTAGCTTAATCCTCACAATAACTCTATGAGGTAGGAACTTCATCCAGAGCAAGGAAGTGGTGCAGTATGAATTTGAAGCCAGACCTGTGAATGCACAGCCTGGGCCCTTAACAGGGCCAGCAGCATTTCCTTAACTTTAGTCAGTTGTATAACACCCTTTAGTTTTTCCATGTTCTCTGTGGCTTTTTCATATCCATTAGTTGCTTAGTAACTTTTTTCTAAGTCTTATTTAAGCAGTAGTATTCGGGAAATGATTTGTGGGATGTACGGGCTAGTTTTTTCCTAATATGTTAAAATAAATATGTAATTATTAAAAAATATTTGTCCACACTTTGGAAAACTGCCATTACTAACCCCAGAGCTTTCCAGTTAATGTGCTGCAGCCTGTGTGCTGTGAATGAGGGACAGGTATCCCTGATGGCAAGCAGCTTCATCTTTTTACTCCAATCTACTGCACAAAGGTCTGCCATAGCACAAAAAAGCTTGGGAAGTACGATTTAACATCATGCCAACCACGTGAAAGAGGTGCATTCCACAAACACCTCCTAGGGTCCTGTGTGCCTGGGCATAGAGTAGTGAACAATTCAGAAATGATCCCTTTCTACATGAAGGTTTTTGTGTGTTGGGAGGGCAGGCAGTAAATAATTACAAGCATGACAGGTGCCATGAAAATTATATTTCCAGGGGATAAGCAAACCTAGTTTAATGACATTTAACTTCTGAACTAAAGGGAGAAATAAGATTTACCAGGGAGAAAGGACGTAGCAGGCAAGGGGAGTTACCTGTGTGAAGACCTAGAAGTCAGCGTGGTGAGTTAAGAAATCAGGAGAGATCTGGGGCGCCTGGGTGGCTCAGTCGTTAAGCGTCTGCCTTCGGCTCAGGTCGTGATCCCAGGGTTCTGGGATCGAGCCCCACATCGGGCTCCCTGCTCCACGGGGAAGCCTGCTTCTCCCCTCCTTCTCCCCCTGCTTGTGTTCCCTCTCTCGCTATGTCTCTCTCTGTCAAATAAATAAATAAAATCTTTAAAAAAAAAAAAGAAAAGAAAAGAAATCAAGAGAGATCTAGATTGGGAAGATTAAAGAGACCAGAAAGGAGGTGGTTGTCGAGTAAGGCTAAAGAAGTAGACAGAATCTTGATCTCACAGGTTCTGGACTTTATCTTATGGGCAAGCTATGGAAATGTTTTAAATGGAGACATGCAAGAAAACACAACTGTAGCTCAAGGGCAGGGCTGAGTAGGTGCAGGCTAAGGAGTCATGTAGGAATGGTGGTTCTCCACAGAGGGTATCCTGTTGTCACAGGGATTGTCAGAGTCCCTTCTTCCCCTGGTTTCTACTGAAACTCTGGGTCCCTCAGTTTACAAGGTAAAGGTTCCCAAACTGATTCAGATTATGTTCTGCCCCCCCCTTGCAGATTACAGATATGAAACAATTACCATCTGAAAGTAAAGCTCACAGGAATCACTCCACTGTCCTGATATATGCTTTGTCATTTCTTGTTCACCACCATTTCCCAAGAATGGATTGTGAAATGCAGCGAAGTTTTCTGACCTATGAGGATAGAATAGTGAACTCTGGCATTTTAACCCCAAACTTTTGCCAGATTAGGTGAATAGCACAGAACTAACAAGGGGTAAAGTGTTTTAAAAACAATGAACAAAATGTGGCTTATGCATACACTCAGAAGTGGTTGCTGTATAAAGTCTTACTTTCCAGCATTACAAAATAATAATTCTGTGCTTATGCGACTCTCTCCCCTAACCTGTTCAACCAGTGATTGTCAAACCTGAGGGATCATACTGATCACCTCAGGAACTTTTGAAAGTTGCAGATATCTAGGCTCCCTCCCTGGAAGTTCTGAATCAGAAAATTTGTAGTGGAGGCTTAGAGTCTAGTTTTTTATTTACAAACATCTTTAGGTGATTCAGATTTAGCTAGTATTTTGCTAGTCGTAGTATTCCCTATACTTACTCCTTGTCTGTTTCCCCTAGTAAACTGCAAGTTCTCTCATGGTCAGGATTTTGTCTTGGTCACCATTGTACCCCCAGTACCTGGCACAGAAATGCTCAGTAATTGTAGGTTAACTTGCATTGGATATTTATGGTTTTGTTTATTTAAACAGATGTTGACCTGTGTACTGTGAGTCAGATCCTGGGAGCACAGAAATATGAAATGAGTTTGCATTCAGGTAGAGAGCAATAATTGGACGCCTCTCAAAGAGCTACCTTCACTGAATTATTTTGATACCTGTGAGTCTGATAGTCATCACAGGGAACTCACTTCTTTAGTCTAGCCTGTTACCTGTATGTTTTTTAACTTGTTACCTGTGTATTATTTACTAAGGTCACACTCCTGTGTTTTATATTTGCAGCAAATCCAGAGCAACTTCATTGTGGTCATACATCCAGGTTCAACAACCTTAAGGATTGGTCGAGCCACAGACACACTTCCTGCTAGCATTCCTCATGTCATTGCACGAAGACACAAACAACAAGGGCAGCCACTATACAAGGACAACTGGCTCCTAAGGGAAGGACTAAATGTAAGTCTGAAATGGAGGATCTGGAGAGAAAGCCCGCGGTTGTTTCCTTGGGGAAGCTTAGACATTCAAGAATACTGTGTATACTTGAATTAACATCTTCATAGCTTTAATGTGTTTTAAAATAATAACATCATTTAGGGTTACAAATAGCATTTTTCATGTGAGCTATGGTTTTAGATTGTAAAGAAATAATTATGACAAAAGCAGATCAAAATTATTTTAACCCATCAGTATGAATTGGGTATTGATGAAGGTGATTTTTAATGGAAGATACAGAATTGTCAGTCACTTAAAGTGATGCAGTAAGGTCTCTGAACAGCCACATTTTTCTCTTCCAGATACTTAGAGTTTATATTGAGTTTGTATTTTCAATCCGTGAGCAAATTGAATTGTTATAATCACTTTCTCCAATCTTAGATCAAATTATAATTTAAAAGCAAGACTGTATATATCCTTGCAGTTAGCATTTACGTTATCCTACCTTGCAGATAGTAATTATCAGAAGAATTTTTCATGGTAGGTGTTAAAATATGCATATTGCATTGTAATCCACTTTTAAGTTTTAGATGAAAGATAGTTTTAGGAACTTGAAGTTTCTGTACTTCTGTTAGTAAGCTTTATTTAGGGTTCCACTTTTTTTAGCATAACTGGAAGACTACCTAAGTCTCTTTCGAAGCTTAAGTGTAACTTGAGGGTATAAGAGTTTAAATCCATTTATATCTTTGGATTTTATAGTTCTATAGTACATAAATCTCACGAGTAAAAGTTGATAGAAAACAGTAGCTTTCCATGGAGATATTTATAGATTTTTTTTTTTTATAGATGGTTTTTTTACAATGTCACAGGGACTTGAATACCTGCTGAATAAACAAAATAACCCGAGTGAATATAACACCGTTACAAAATTGTAAATATGAGAATTATGTAGATGTTTGGAAAAGTCTCTGAAATACTTTGTAAATACTAAGTAGCTATCCAGTGCTTAGGGCCGTGAACAATTTTATCACTTAAACTTCACTTGAGGTTATAGATTTTTGCAAATAGTTGGTTTATGGTGAGGGTTCCTTTCTGACTTTTTTATTTATAAATAATAAAAAGATTACTTACAATTATTAAGATTGATACATGTGGCAAAAATTAAGGAAATGCTGTTCCTTGTTTATGAGGGAGCATTTCCTCTTGGTGGATTAAATCAGTAGTTTGCCACATTGCTTTCTCTTTTCAGTAAATCCTTTGTGCTGCTCATCCTTCATTTTTTTTCCCCCAGAAACCAGAGAGTAATGAACAAAGACAAAATGGCCTTAAAATGGTGGATCAAGCAATATGGTCTAAAAAGATGTCAAATGGCACAAGACGGATTCCCGTGTCCCCTGAACAGGTTCAGTCTTAACTCTTCAGATTTATTCTGTCATAAGTGCTATTCATGTGCTCCCTTGATTGCATTATGCAAATTAAAGATGGGATTTCCTTAAAAAAGAAAGAGGGCGCCTGGGTGGTTGGTTAAGCGACTGCCTTCGGCTCAGGTCATGATCCCAGAGTCCTGGGATCGAGTCCCGCATCGGGCTCCCTGCTCAGCAGGGAGTCTGCTTCTCCCTCTGCCCCTCCCCCTTCTCATGCTCTCTCTATCTCATTCTCTCTCTCAAATAAATAAAAAAAAATAAAAAAAAGAAAAACCATTCATAACCACCTACAGAATACCCAAATCAATGTCATAAATGCTTGGGCAAGCCAAATAATTTAAAAGACGGTGTTTCTTGTGGCAAGTTGATAAAAATTCGTAGTTTACTTGAGAGTCTTAAGTGTCTAATCCCAGGATCTTGGTGGGAAGCAATATTCTTACTATAATTGCCATTTTAATATGATAAAAAATACTATTAGAAATGGACATGAGTTGGTATAATATGTAGATGTATATTCAGCTTTAAACAGAGTGCAATATTAATTTTGGACTGGCTATGAATCACAGCCTAGGTTATTAAAACCATGGGAAAAATCACAGTTTTGGAAAAGGCCAAGAGAATCTTTTTGTGACGAGTTAGTATTTTGCCAAATATGTAGGATTTGTGATTAACTTTTGCTGCTGTATCTGGTCTGTGAGAGAGAGGAGAAAAGAGAATTCATACTACATTTCTCCTCTCCCCTCCTCTTTTTTTCTTACATAAATTCAGAGAAGTTTCTGGTGTTTCTGGTGTTTCAGGCACGCTCCTACAACAAGCAGATGCGACCTGCAATTTTAGATCACTGTTCTGGAAACAAGTGGACAAACACATCTCATCACCCAGAGTTTTTGGTGGGAGAAGAGGTAGGGAACTTTGCAGTGCCATCCAGTTCTAGTTGTTTCCTAGAATTCATAATCTTCCTTGCAGACCTGGATACTCACACAGGCTCCTGTGATGTTAGATACTCCACTCTCAGCATTTGGAATAGTCAGCAAATGTTAATCATAACTCTGGCCTTAGATATTTTAATGTGAATCCAAAAAAAGCCCAAGAGAAGTTTTAACAATGTATTCATCTCCCCATCTTTTCTAGGCCTTGTACGTTAACCC
>NW_028046117.1:0-430 GCF_054177405.1 Leptonychotes weddellii
AGGCAATAAAAATAACATGTCCCGGGGCACCTGGGTGGCTCAGTTGGTTAAGCGTCTGCCTTTGGCTGGGATCATGATCTCGGGGTCCTGGGATCGAGCCCCGCATCAGGTTCCTTGCTCAGAGGGGAGCCTGCTTCTCCCTCTCCCGCTCCCCCTGCTTGTGCGCTCTCACATAAATGAATAAAATCCTTAAAAAAAATAACATATCCCTCATAGGGATGTCATGAGGATTAAATGAGACCGAGTGCGTGAAGTGCTCCACACACAGTTGCCTGCCACAAAGTAAATGCCCACTCAAGGTTGGCTCTTTTCTACGAGGGGGTAGGCACTGTCTTCAAGCCCTGTCCCAAAGCGGGGAGTTCAATGTCGAGTCCATGGAGTATGTGTCGCTGGTTCCCCCTCCGCGCCCCCCTCGCGCCCCCCCCCCCCC
>NW_028046118.1:0-430 GCF_054177405.1 Leptonychotes weddellii
CTATGGCTAATCCTCAGGCACAAGACAAGCAGGAACTCAGAGGTGCCCTGCGATGCGAAGTGTTTTCCAAAAACGTCAGCAAATACACAGAGCAAGGAGGGAGGGGAGAGCACAATGCAAATACACAATCAGGCTTCAGAGCACGAATAAAGGCTGAACACACAGACCAGCGCCAACCTTCTGGACACCGACCGCCCCCCTCCCTGCAGCCTTGCCTCCACTGCCCTCTAGTGGCCAGATAGGGACACGCCCGCGGGTTTAAACCGAGTTCCCAGGGCGGAAAGGAGGTAAAGGGGGGCTCCAGTGAGGGAGGATCACAGGGCATGGAGCCTCTCAAAGAAACCAGATCCCCTCCTCTCCATCCCTCAGCCACTGGCCTCGTTCAGCCTCTCCTTCACCTCTCCCTGGCACCTCCCTGGCACCCAACAAC
>NW_028046119.1:0-430 GCF_054177405.1 Leptonychotes weddellii
GACCTGTACCTCTGAAACAAATAATACAGTATATATTAAAAAACAAAAGAAGACGGTAGGAAGGGAAAAATGAAGGTGGGGAATCGGAGGGGGAGACAAACCATGAGAGACTATGGACTCTGAGAAACAAACTGAGGGTTTTAGAGGGGAGAGGGGTGGGGAATGGGTTAGCCCGGTGATGGATATTAAAGAGGGAACGTACTGCATGGAGCACTGGGTGTTTTCCTAACGTGAATTAAGAAGATATTCTCTAATATATTCTTCTAGCTTACAGCTGCCCAAGAGAGATATCAGAACTACATGTGTTACTTAAAAATTTCCACATTTAAAAAAATAAAAAGAATCATGTGAATTTAATTGTAATGATATATTTTATTTACCCAATATATCCCAAATATCATAATTTCAACATACAATCAATATAAAAAAA
>NW_028046120.1:0-430 GCF_054177405.1 Leptonychotes weddellii
GCAGAACCAGCGGACTGGCGCGAGCTGACGCTGTCTGGGCCGTTGGAACGCCCACCCTCCCGCTCGCTCATCAGACCCTTCGTTCCGGACTCGCTGGTGCTGGGGACCCCACGGTGAGCGAGCAGACCCGGGCCCCACACGCGTGGCAGTCACGCTTGGGGGAGGGGGGGACGCGGGGTGTGGCTGCGGGAGCCGTGCGCGACCAGAGGGCGCCGAGGGGTCACCCGTGGAGGCCCGGGACCCGGGGTGGTTCTGCCAAACGGCCAAGCTCAGGCGGTCCGTGAGGGATGACGTCCGGGAGTCCAGCGGCCACCAGAAGCTCCGAGGCCTCACGGAGAGCACAACTACATTGCTTTTCAGGCCACTGGTCCTCCATGAACACACGATGCAGAATGAACCCCTGGAAGGCCTTTCCGTCCTGAGAGGCTGC
>NW_028046121.1:0-430 GCF_054177405.1 Leptonychotes weddellii
GTACTGTAGGTCCCTGGCAGTTGGTCCTGCCTCTGGTTCTTTTATTTGAGGTGATTTTTTCCATCTTGTCATTTTGTCCAGAGGAGAATAGATGAATGAGAGAACAAAATGCTAGCAGGGTAACAACTACCCCAGAAAAATATACACTAAACAAATCAGAAGAGACCGGAAACCAGGGGAAAAGAAAGGGAAAGAAAGAAAAAAGAAAAGAAAAAGAAAAAGATAAAGATAAAAAAAAAAAGAATATGATCAAATATGATCAGGCTGGTGAATAGATCAGTGCCACACAGTAGATTTTGGGCATGTTTTAAAATCCCTCCTAAAATAGACTATTTTAATGTCACAGTTATTTAATAATTACTATATTTTTCTCTACCTAACCTCACAACTGTGGGGACTCAGAAAACTTCTTCTTAGATGAGCATCATAC
>NW_028046122.1:0-430 GCF_054177405.1 Leptonychotes weddellii
AGGCGCCCAGTGTTTTTTTTTTTTAAGATTTTATTTATTCATTTGAGAGAGAGAATGAGATAGAGAGAGCATGAGAGGGGGGAGGGTCAGAGGGAGAAGCAGACCCCCCGCCGAGCAGGGAGCCCGATGCGGGACTCGATCCCGGGACTCCAGGATCATGACCTGAAGCCGAAGGCAGTCGCTTAACCAACTGAGCCACCCAGGCGCCCCCCACGCTTAGTATTTTGTTGAGCAGTATAGACCAATGTACACTAGACTGCGTTCCTCTCCTAAGAACTGATGGCAAGCAATTACATAGTTATTTTCTGCCACAGCCAATATGGGGCTTTAAAGTGACTCCTTAAGGGCATTTTGAAGAATTGCCTGTTTCCTCAGATTCAAGTGCTGAGATACCCTCAAGACCGTATCTTTGGTAATAATTGATCTAGAC
>NW_028046123.1:0-430 GCF_054177405.1 Leptonychotes weddellii
AACTGAGCATAAACTATAAAGATTATTATGAGTAGAATGATATAGTCATAATCTACAATTAATAAAATGGGTAATTATTAATAAATTATATTATCTTCATTACATCATACTTCATTTTTTTTTAAAGATTTTATTTATTTATTTGAGACAGAGAGAATGAGAGAGAGAGAGAGCACATGAGAGGGGGGAGGGTCAGAGGGAGAAGCAGGCTCCCTGCCAAGCAGGGAGCCTGATGCGGGACTCGATCCAGGGACTCCAGGATCATGACCTGAGCCGAAGGCAGTCGCTTAACCAACTGAGCCACCCAGGCGCCCCATACTTCATTTTTTAAATTTTTTCAAATTCCTGTTCTTATAACTTATAATGCATTTTTTTTTATTGGTTCAAATGCCTGTTCTTATAACTAACTTGTCTAGTAAGAGGAAATGAA
>NW_028046124.1:0-430 GCF_054177405.1 Leptonychotes weddellii
AAACAGGGGATCTCAAACTTGAGTGGGTTTCAAGATCACCAGGAATGCTTATGAAAACACAGACCGTTGGGCCTCATCCCAAAGTGTCTGACTCAAAAGATCTGGTTTAGGGTCTGACCATCTGTGTCCCTAATGAGTGTCCAGGTGATGCAGCAGCTGCTGGCCCAAGGACCATGCTTTGAGATGCACAGCTTTCTTTTTTTTTTTTTTTCCTTGAACTTTTTATAGAACTTTTTTTTTTTTATTCTTATGTTAATCCCCATACATTACATCATTAGTTCTAGATGAAGTGTTCCATGATTCATTGTTCGTGCACAACACCCAGTGCTCCATGCAGAACGTGCCCTCCTCAATACCCACCACCAGGCCAACCCATCCTCCCACCCCCCTCCCCTCTAGAACCCTCAGTTTGTTTTTCAGTGTCCATCGT
>NW_028046125.1:0-430 GCF_054177405.1 Leptonychotes weddellii
GGCCTTGAGCAACGTGGCTGCAGGGCCTCGCCAACACATCCAGCGGCTGATAGCTTGCGGCATGCTGCCTCCTTTGGTGGCTCTGCTGAAAAACGGAGAATTTAAAGTCCAGAAAGAGGCCGTTTGGACCGTGGCTAACTTCACAACTGGAGGCACCATAGACCAGTTGATCCAGCTTGTCCACTCTGGCGTCCTGGAGCCACTGGTGAATCTGCTTACCATCCAAGACAGCAAAATTGTTATCATCATCCTTGATGTTATCTCTTTTACCCTCCAGGCAGCAGAGAAGCTTTCAGAGAAGGAAAACCTGTGTCTTCTGATAGAGGAAATGGGTGGCATTGATAAAATTGAGGCTTTGCAACTTCATGAGAACCCTCAGGTTGCCCTGACTGCTTTGAACATTATCGAGAACCATTTTTCTGAGGGAGAA
>NW_028046126.1:0-430 GCF_054177405.1 Leptonychotes weddellii
GTGTGCTAATTACAGAATCAAACTGATCCACTGACTGAAAGTTTCTTCAATGAAACTTCGAATCAACATGCTCAGAACCTATTTGTCCCTCAGTCCTAGGAAGCATATAGCATTCGTGCCCAGCTAATTATGACCACAGAGCTCTGCTGCTCGATATCATATGTCATCTCAAGTGCCAAAGTCATCTTCACATATCACTTTAACTAGTTCTTTTTGCTTGATGTACTCTACTGCGTGGCTCTTGAAGCAGTGGATAAAATCCTTTCTTCGAGGAAGATGACATGGTGGCACTTGGGGATCAAATAAACCTGACTTTGAATCCAACTTCTACCACTGATTAGCCATAGGACTGGAGCAAGGTATTAAACTTTTATGAGACTCAGTTTTCTCATCTTTTTTTTCCTAATAGATTTTACTTATTTATTTGAAA
>NW_028046127.1:0-9323 GCF_054177405.1 Leptonychotes weddellii
TGGGTTAGCCTGGTGGTGGGTATTGAGGAGGGCACATTCTGCATGGAGCACTGGGTGTTATGCACAAACAATGAATCATGGAACACTTCATCTAAAACTAATGATGTAATGTATGGGGATTAACATAAGAATAAAAAAAAATATTATATGATATGCAAGGGAAGGGGAAAGAATGACTCATACATAGGAAAGACGCAGTCAACAGAAAATGCCTTTGAGTAGTCCAGATGTTCAAATTAGCAGACAAAGATTTCAAAGCAGTCATTATATGTAGTCATAGAACCAAAAGAAACACTTTTTAAATAATAAAATAATTAAAATTTCATCAAGTTGAGACTATTAATAAAGAGATAGAAATTATGAAAAGGAACACAAATAGAAATTCTGGATTTGAAAAGTTAACAATAAATGAAATGAAATTTCACCCCAGGACTTAATAGGACATGTGAGGTAGCAAAGGAAATAATCAATAATCAATGACCTTGAAGACAGATCAATAGAGTTCATACAATTTGAAAAAGAGAGAATGAAGAAAATTGAACAGAGCCTAAGGGACACATGGTACACCATTATGTGCATCAATGTATACTTACTGGTAATACCAGAAGAGAGGAGAGGGAGAATGGGGAAGAAAATAAATATTTAAAAAAGTAATAACTGAAAACTTCCCAAGTTTGCCACCAAAAAATCAATCTATACATCCAAAAAAGTAAAAAACCTCAAAGCAGGATAGAAAAAAAGACCCATAAACAGACACATCATAATTAAATTGTTGAAAACCAAAGAAATAGAGATTACCTTGGAAGAAGCAAGAAAAAAGCAACTAAAATCAGGAGGCAATAGATGCCATACTGGGAGCATTCTAAGACAAAAACATGTTATCTAAGAATTCTCTATCCAGCAAAATTCTCCTTTAAAAGTGAAGAGTAAATAAAGACATTCTTAGATGAATAAAACCTGTGAATTTTTTGTTGGTAAACATGTTTTATAAGAAATACTAAAGGAAGTTCTTCAGGCTGGAAAAAGTGACCCCAAATAGTAATTCTAATGTACCTGAATAACAAAGAAATTCAATGTCTTGAAATTTGTTGCTTAATATATTTTGTTGGCTTATGATTTTTTTTTTTTCTGATTTTCTCTCCTGGCCAAAAGTGTAGAGAGCTCTTTTAAAGATTGTGAAGATTTTGGTTACACATTCAAAGTGAGAGCAGACAGCACGTGTGCGTGTGTGCATGTGTGTGTGTGTGTGTGTGCGCATGCATTATGTTAAGCAGCCATCTCAATTTGCCTAGGAACAAGGGACTTCCTGAGATGTAGAAATTTTAATACAGAAACCAGGATGGTCACAGACAGGGAGAGTTGGTCATTCCAGATTTTATGTATGCGTGTGTGTGTGTGTGTTTGTGTGTGTGATTCAGCTACTTTTAGTGAGTTCCATTAAGATGAATGTTGTACATGTATCCATCCAAATTCATGTGTATATGCCTTTGTGAACTAGAATTTCTAAGAAATTTGATAAGACTTTCTGTGCCTTTATTAAATTCAATCAAATTTAACAAATATGTAATAAGTGAGAGTGATAAGATTGATACTTTCATGTCTTCTCCTTACATCTTTGGCATTTAAATGAGTTGTGGTAAATTGAAAAAAAAAATCTTCTTTGACCTGTCTGATTCATACAAACTCTTCCTAAATGATGGTTAAATAACGTTTGCAGTGTCATAAATTTAGTCAAATCCATTATCTGTAACCAAGGTGATCAAAGGATTCAAGTCTTAGTCTAAATTTAATAATTTATTTGAAAATGTAATTTTTGTTAGAAAGTACAATCATATGATACAAAAATATAAAATGGCTATTTTATTTTTTAACTTTTATCTGACAGAAGTAGAATCTTATGAGACTAACAGATGTGTTAGATCTAATTTAAAGTGATCATTGCACAAGAGTTCATAATTTATAGAGAATCCTGAAATACTATTCCCTATTTCTAAGGTAGCTATCAGGCTCAGAATTAATCAGAATAGTATTTGTTTGTTCATGTCTGATCCTATTGACTTTACATTTCCAGTATATTTTACCAAAAATGCTATTGACCCTATGAGGGAGAAAAAAAAATCTTAGCTAACAAATGGAATGCATTAATGCTAGCCAATACCATGGTATATGATTAAGTGAGACAATTACCAAGCACCTGACTCAAAGCTGGCAGATCATTTCACATTGTCAGTTAATTCACTGTCAGCCTTACCTCCTCTTAATCCTTGTCTAGCTCAGTTTTAAGCTGTTGATCCATTGCAGTGATGAGACATTTCATACTTTATTAAAAATTCCACTAGCACACTGGATATTTAATCTCCCCTGTTTTGTTAGAAATCTATTTCTTAAATGTTAATAAGGACTGCATACACTGGAATTCTCAAAAAATGCTACTTGCCATAATGCATTATTTCTTCATGTTCTCTTTCATTTAAATACCAAATCTTTCACAATTCTAGCTACCCCATTTAGAAGGAAGACTTACTATGTTAATTATTTCAGGGGCTTTTTGGAAAAGGTTCCACAATTTAAGATTATTGAAAATTTTTTTATCTGCTCAACTCACCAAATCTATTAAATATTATTGAAGATTTTTTAAAAAGGAAGGAAATACATTTTGACTATTAAACACACCTCGATATTCTTATCCTATTTGGTGAAATCTTAAAATGAAGAAAGAAGTTAAAGACGGTTGAAGAGGAAAGAGGGGGCAGAACAAGAGAACACATACAGTGGAATATGACAGACTAATTCTCCTCCAATGTACCAAAGAGAAATTAAGTTTAATAACACCAATATTTTATGCAATATTATTTTTACATTATGGTTAATGACTTGTTTATAGAAGGAGGCAGTGGTAACTAGAATGATGTGCATGCATGTAACTCAGCAAAGTTTATCTTATGTATCTAGGGAAAGCACCATTGCACCTGTATCCACTTACTTGACACACAGGTGTTACAGTCTGTATTTACAAGACTGTCTGCCAGCCAGAAGACCATTTGTTGTGAAGGGTATAAGCCATTGTGATTACAGGCACATAAAATCGAAAGAAAGCCGCTCCCTAATCTTCCTCACTTCCATCTGTTTGGTTGCTACTTCTCAGGTGTAATTTAGACAGGCAGATGTGCAATCTGGGAATCCATCCAAATTCACTTTATTTACTTCCTTTTTAAGGAAAGGGGAACATTCAATATTGTCTTCAGAAAACAATTCTATCTCTACTAGAGTTCTCTCCAGTCTGTGGTTATATTTTATTCTCTGGTCATAATGTGGAAGAAGTGTGGGTCCTGAGGCTTTGACATTGATTCCCTATTTCTTCTGCCACTTTTGTCACATCAGACAGTGTTATTCTCTGGCAGGAGGCTCTAGCACTTCCTCCAGAGGAACTTCTTCCATTATGATTGTGGGTCTCTGACTGATGGCAGAGGGCTATAGGAAATCTACATAAAATTCCCTATCAAAACCCCCTCTGCTAACCTGTGAAGGTAGCAAAATCCTTTGCATAATTGACATAATGGTAAGAATTAGGGCTCTTTTAGTAACCAGATGCAAGTGAATATCCAGAATACTTGAAGAACAGAATAGTCAATCATTAAAATCCTCATTATGAGGGGCAGATAAAAGAGAGAGTAGAAACAGATTAACTCTTCAATTACTTAGAGTAACTGAAGACCAACAGTATCAGCCAAAATAGGCCAGGTTATGCTATGGTAACTAAATTACCCCTGAGATCCTGGCTACTCAAAAAGACAAATGTTTCAGCTTAGAACTATGCATCTGTCCTTACAATGAAATGGTCAGAACAATCATATGACCTCAGTTAGCAGCAAGTTGGAAACAAAGTGTAATTTTCATGAAAAGAGAGGCAAACCAAATATGCACAGATGTTAACAGTCTTTGCCACTGACCACATTATTGACTATTAATCTGTAAGTTGACTGATTATTTCAGTTCTCTATTGTTTCCCATTAGTCATCAGTCCTGTGAAGCAAAAAATTAAAAAATAAAAAAGTTCATGTTGTTCTTATTTTTTCATATGTACCCCTTTCAAAATTAGATATGCTTTCCCTTGTTGCTAGAACCTTAGGTGAACCCCAGAGCAGAGCTACTGTCCCTCCACCTAGAAAACACATTTACATATATAGAAATAGTGGGCAAATATTGTTACCTCAGTTATGAAATATTTAATTTTATTTTCAAAGGACATTGCCATCACTGACTTAGTGATGCCTGACTTACTGAAAATAATGTCAGGCCCATGTTTGGAGAGGTCAATTGGATGCAGGAAAATGTGGTAGCAGATGGTGACATAGTGTGTGGGAGATAGGGTGGTGTGAGGGGAAATACACAAATAGAAATAAAAAGATTAACTATAGGTGACAGCTGCTGGTGAGGGAGTTGACAGATTTTTTTTTTTTTCTGGTGCCCAAGGTTTTCACCACACTTGTTTTAGAATTAGAAAATGTGAAACCAGCGTTGGCACTTTTGATCTGTTTTGGCATCACCCAGAGGTCTTACATTACTGTCATCAATATAACAAGCCAAGAATTGATTCTTTGAAATAACTGACAATACCAAAGAACTACTGACAACCAAGAGCTCTTGTCCCCTTTGCTCTCATCTTACTAAATAATTATTAAAGAAAAAACACATATATCAACAGGAAGGAAGCAACTGTCAAAAGTTTTATGTTTCATTGAATTGTATTAAATCTTATTATTGTAATAACCTATTATTATAGATACCACGAAGAAGCTTGTAATGACTCAGAATTGACATCATTTGACAGCAACAATATGATTCATTGGCTTACTATTCATAAATCATCTCAGAACAGTGCACATAACAGGCACATGTGTAAATATACACATTAAAAAATGTTTGTTGGTTAAGTCAGCATTATCTTTTTAGATCATAAGCAACTACATGTTTCTACCAGATCAAATTCAAAGGCATTTTTTAATCAATATTTGCTGATTATGGTGAAATTCTAAAATTTTTGGAAAATAAAATTGGACACACAAGATTACATAAGTTAAAAAAGCTTCAGTATGTATATGTAATGTAGAGAGGACAAGTAACACCTCCCAGAAGAAAAGCATAAAGGGAACATAAGCAGAATAAGATATCAACGAGAGTTGCAAAGATTTCAAGTTTTCTGTCCTTCCCCCTTTTTTTTGATGTGATGTGTGTATCTCTCATAGAGAACAGGTTGAGCAGAGAGTTTTTTGGATTTCCCAGAAAAAAAGGAAAAATAAAGAGATGTGGCTTAAATAACTGATGATCAAATATTCATTGACAGAGATAAGAGATGCTTATTTGCTGGAAGACAGAAATTCCTGACCATTTCTACCACTCAGTAAAAACCCTGGCAAGCTGGGAAGCTTAGCAAATGAAAATAGGAAAAAAAAATGTATAAAATGAGAGGGATTGTATGGAAGGTGATTGTGTTTTGTGGTTTGAGGTCCTAAAAATTCTCGGTATTACTTTATATTCTTATAATGTGTTCTTTCAAAAGACAATGGCATTTTTGCTTCACTGTACCTTCATGGAAAAGTACACGCACTCTACGACACTGGGAAAACACAATAAACATCCAGCCCTATATTTTGATCTTAATTACAATAAATTAGGTGACTAAAAAGTTGTGTGGATAGAAGTGCTTGAGATCAATGGATTCAATTATCCTCAGTGACCGTGCCATGTCCTGGAGGTAATCTAAATGCTACAGAGTGTGGCTGGATTAGAGAGGTGTAAAAACATATTTAATCCTTCAGTATAATGTTCATGTTTATTGTTTTTCAGCAACTAACTCACTGTTCTATGTCTGCTTTATTCAGTGAAGTGTACACTGGAGAGAAGTTAGGCCATAGTAAAGTAGAGGCTATATTTCAGCAATATTTTTCTTAGAAACATTATGACCCAAACAATCACTTTTGTAATCATGGCACTTCAAAGTCAATACAATCTCTTTTATGGCTTTCTATTTTCCACAGATAGCCCCTTTTGGATGATTGTGTTTTATATGTAGTTAATCTGGCAGGGTACCCCTGAATGCACCACTGCAACAAAGATACATCTTTTCCTTAAGAACCAGCAGATTACATATCCACTCACTGGACCAGACAAACTTACACCTGAGTTTTTAAAGATTAAACATTACGCATATATTAGAGATATAATTTTTAACTAAATACAGAGAAGCAGAAGATATCATGTTCACACCCTTTCCGACTCTCCGTTACGTCACCCTGTTCTACAGTCTCATTTCCTACAATATGTTTTACAACTGTAATTACCACTATTGTAATGACATAATCACTGATGGTGTCTGTACAACATCTATGACTGTCAGTGGATTATTGGCTCCACTGGGAATTTCTATTTTGTTTATCATTCTATCCTTATCACCGAGCATATTGTTTAATTTATCAAGTGTCAGTTTTCACATATGAATAATAGGGTATAACAACATGTACTTTATTGGAAAATAGCATGAAGTTGTAGTTAAGAGGACTGATTCTGGAATCAGACAAACCTAGTTTGTATCTCAGCTATGGCAATTAATAATTATGTGAACCTGTAAATTCCTTAGAGAATCCGTAAAAATTTTATTTCAGATATTATATTTATTCATTACAGAATTTTGATTTGTTCTTTTTGGAGGTTCTTTTTCATAGATTTTATTTCTTATAGAGATCCTAGTCTATCTGTTTCAATATCCGTGTTATTGCAGACTTGTCCATTGATTTCTTTTTCTCTTGAGTATGAGTTATTTGTCATGTTTATATATATATAAACATGTATGTATATATATGTATGTATGTATGTATATACATATATATGTAGTCTAGAGATTTTAGAATATATCTGGAAACTAAATGATACATTGTGTAGATTCTGGGTCCTGTTATATTTCTTTGAGGAGTATTAAGATTTTTCTTGCTTGCTTGTTTTAGCAGTTACTTTGGCTGAACTCAAACTCTAAACTCTATCTTGCACATAGGGTGCGGCCACTGAACTTAATGTTCAGTTCTTTATAATTAGTTGCTTGGAGGCTGCCCCATGCATTCACGGAATAGAGATTAGCTACAAAGTTGGGAAAAGTTTACATGGAGAATTTAGAGCTATCTCTCTGTGGCTTTCTCCTTTGTACAATTTCACTTCTTACATTCTAGCTGCTGTGGTATCCCAATACCTGTTCCCTAGTTGCTAAAATCATGAAGATTGCCAATTCTACATTCTAGCTGCATGTCACAACTGCTATCCAGAGACTTCTTTTAGGTAAAAATTGATTAAAATAGGAAAATCAGAACCATTCCCTTCTTCCAAATGTTGATTCTTCTCCAGGTTCTGCTCATATTAGGTCACACTTTAATGCTTTCAGATAGGTTTATATATTTTAGAGTTTATAACTATAATCTGCAGGTTACTCTTCCATTACCAAAAGCTAAAACCTCCTCCTTAAACTCACTAATAATGATTTTCTACATCTGTTTTTTTAAAAAAGGTGAATAGTAATCATAATACTTCAAAAGTTGTGGCAATTGTTGATTAAGATGATATATATCAATAACACAGCACAATGGTTGGCATATAGAATGATATGTGGCAATAGCAATTATAATAATTACATATCTGAGGATCATTAAATGAGGACATATATAGCACTTTACAATAGTAAAATATCATATTCTCAGGATGAGTTAGTTTGATGATTACTTGGACAATAAATGAAATATTAAATTGAAGATCATATTGCCAGATGTAAGTTTTAGTCAAGTGTGCCATATTGTGTCCTTAAAGCACTTTCATTAAACAAAGATTCCATGCACATCAATCATCATAATAGAATTTTAAGCTAAATCCTCTGATGTAGTTGGTTAACAACTATCATCTTTATTTCTTTATAGTAACAAAATTGAATTCTAAATTTTAAGTAGAAGTTTATCAAAATGATATAAAAAATATTTAAGCCAGTCAGTTGGAGAATTTGAATAAGCATTATAAACTTCCCATTCTCTATGTCACTTTCTATTTATTCTCTTTAACAGCAATTTCAGATTCTAGGAAGCAAAATTCTTTTATTTTTCTGTGCTCAAGAGATGATGGTGATCATTTTGTAGGTTACATGTGCAAAGAATTTTCTATTTGCAGTGTAACTTAGTTCTTATAATGCCCTTGTGAAGAAGTCTTTCCATGTGTGTTACTTCATTGTACTAATGGGGATTATCATCTCAGTCTCCTGCATTTTCTTTTCTTTTTTTTTTTAATTTTATTTATTTTTTTGACAGAGAGAGACATAGGGAGAGCAGGAACACAAGCAGGGGGAGTGGGAGGGGAGAAGCAGGCTTCCTGCAGAGCAGGGAGCCCGATGTGGGACTCGATCCCAGGACCCTGGGATCATGACCTGAGCCGAAGGCAGACGCTTAACGACTGAGCACCCAGGCGCCCCAGTCTCCTGCATTTTCTTCTGTCACTGGGAATAATGAATATACATAACAAAACTAGAAATTGCATTTGATGGCATGCTTAAATATGAAATAATTACTAGTTTATAGTCATCCTGGCTCCAGTTACTGAATTTACCTTGAGAAAAATATAGAAGAGTTTTAGACAGAAATCATTTGACAAGAGATTAGCAATGCTGATTTTTACACACCTGTCTTAGAATTAAAAAGAAAAGTTGAAAAGAAAGGAAATTGTATCTCTTCTGTAGAAATTTTCTGGGGTGTACTCTTACTTTGAATTCATTTTGGGTATTCTATTCTTTGACTACTCTTAAGACATTCCATTTCTTTTTCTATATAAAATGCAGCCTTGTTAAATAATACTTAGACATTTTAATAATTACAAAAAGGTGAAGTGTGTGTATGCATGTATATATGTATAAATATATATATGTCATATAATTTTATATACACACACATAACATAGACACTCACAGACACATTACACTTATACCTTAGTTCAGGTCCTTTTTAACACATGCCTTGATAATTACAATAGACATAAAATCTTCAATTGAGATTTCTAGCTTAGCTAACTATAAAAAGGGGATTATAGGATGGCATCATGGAATCAAGGAGGGAGTATCAGGATTTAGGAGTTTTGGTACAGGAGGGGGAGAAATATTCTCATGTATGTGTGAGCATATATGCACATGTGTGTGTAATACAAGTAAACCTGGATTGAAATACCAACTCCACTATATAAGTAGCTATGTAAACACAAGTTCATTATCTATAAAATGAGGATATTAGTAATTGCCATACAGGATT
>NW_028046128.1:0-430 GCF_054177405.1 Leptonychotes weddellii
ATGCAGGGCTCCATCCCAGGACCCTGAGATCATGACCTGAGCTGAAGGCAGACCTTAACCGACTGAGCCACCCAGGCACCCCAGATGGACTCATTTTTAATGTTTATTTAGATATGAATCACATGCAATAATGTTCACCTTTTTCAATGTGTACAATCCAGTGGTTCTTAGTACGTTTACAGGGATCTGTGGCCTTCACCGCTCTCTAATTTCAGAACATTCTCAACAACTTCCCCCTAAAACCTTGTTCCCATTAGCAGTCTCTCTCCATTCCCTCCTGCCCCTGGCCCCTGGCAGCCACTCGTCGGCTTTCTGGGTCCATAGATGTGTCTGTTCTGAACATTTCATATACCATGTGGCCTTTTGTGCCTGGCTTCTTTCACTCAGCATAATGTTTTGAAGGTTTATCCGTGTTGTGGCCGGATGTAAT
>NW_028046129.1:0-430 GCF_054177405.1 Leptonychotes weddellii
ACAGGAACTTCTTCCTAGAAACATGACAACTGACAGAATGGGAGAAGATATTTGGAAATGACATGTCAGATAAAGGGCTAGTATCCAAAATCTATATAGAACTTATTAAACTCAACACCCAAAGAACAAATAATCCAATGAAGAAATGGGCAGAAGACATGAACAGACATTTCTGCAAAGAAGACATCCAAATGTCCAACAGACACATGAAAAAGTGCTCAATATCGCTCAGCATCAGGGAAATCCAAATCAAAACCTCAATGAGATACCACCTCACACCAGTCAGAATGGCTAAAATTAACAAGTCAGGAAATGACAGATGTTGGTGGGGATGTGGAGAAAGGGGATCCCTCCTACGCTGTTGTTGGGAATGCAAGCTGGTGCAGCCACTCTGGAAAACATTATGGAATTCCTCTAAAAGTTGACAATA
>NW_028046130.1:0-430 GCF_054177405.1 Leptonychotes weddellii
GCATGGGATAGAAAAACATAGAATTTGACAATGCATGTATGTCAAGCATAGACCAAGTGATTTGGAGAAACAATACTGGCCTCTGATCCCCGGAGAGTGGTCCTTTACTGAAGATCAGAGAGGGCTCACCAGGCCTCACCATACCATGAATAACATATCCTTCAAAATAGTGTACCACTTTTTCTTCTAGCTCCCTGCACATCTATAACCTTCTATTCTGATATGTGCAGGGGGTATATATAGTAAAAGGCCCAAGAATTTTGAGCACTAGAAAAAAGTATCTTCAATTTTAAATTAATGCTCTGAACTTGATTAATATGAATCAGTCACATATGTTCCACTAATTCTAGATGCCTTAGAAAATGGAATTTCTCAACCTGTGGGCCATACCCTGGACTGAGCTGATCATCTTTGATTATTATCACACTAC
>NW_028046131.1:0-430 GCF_054177405.1 Leptonychotes weddellii
AAAAGAGAGAACTGCTTCTTCTAAAGCTGTCAGGGAGCAAAACAGTCTCGGGGTGGGGGTGGGGGGGGTCAAACTGACTTTTCCACGGGTCCTAACAGAGGCAGGGATGTTTGAACACACTTTTAAAGTTGTTATGCGCTGTTAGTGATTCCCAGCCCTAGCGTCCTAGAAGCACCTGAGATTGAGCCTGAATATGAGTTGCTGTTCCCCTTGCCCCACCTCCACCACAGGAACGCCTTGGGTGGGGCCTAGGAATCTGGATTTGTAACAAACTCCCTTGGTGACCTTCATGCAACCAGTACGGTGCCCCCACCCGTGAAGCGACGGTGAGTGCTGTCACCCAGGGGCTGCCCACATGGCAGGGACGGTAAAAGGAGCTCAGACTGAGATGTTCTGGAGAAGCCCCTTCTTAGGAAAGGTGGATCTTGGA
>NW_028046132.1:0-430 GCF_054177405.1 Leptonychotes weddellii
AATATCCCAAAAGCTGTGTGTTTAAAAAGCAACCCCTGGGGGCACCTAAGTGGCTCAGGAAAAAAAAAATGTGGATGACCTCCTCGCCAGTGACACACGAGAAGACGGCACAAAAGGCACCAAGACCCTCCTACAGGTCCTGTCAGACCCGGGATACCGAGCCTCATGGGAGAAGGCAGAAATCTGACAACAAAGGTCCCATACCTTGGTTTTCTCCTCACCCAAGGGAAAAGAGAACTAGGGTCAGAGAGGAAAAGGATCATCTCCCTGCCATAGCCCCAGGCAAAAAGGGGGCTATGAGAATTCCTGGGGGCTGCAGGATTCTGCCGCACTTGGATCCCTGGGTTCTCAGCAATAGCAAGACCCCTTTATGATCTCTTAGGGAGACCAGATCGAGAACCCCCTGCCTGGACCGAAAAGGAAAAATTAG
>NW_028046133.1:0-430 GCF_054177405.1 Leptonychotes weddellii
CTATGGCTAATCCTCAGGCACAAGACAAGCAGGAACTCAGAGGTGCCCTGCGATGCGAAGTGTTTTCCAAAAACGTCAGCAAATACACAGAGCAAGGAGGGAGGGGAGAGCACAATGCAAATACACAATCAGGCTTCAGAGCACGAATAAAGGCTGAACACACAGACCAGCGCCAACCTTCTGGACACCGACCGCCCCCTTCCCTGCGGCCTTGCCTCCACTGCCCTCTAGCGGCCAGACAGGGACACGCCCGCGGGTTTAAACCAAGTTCCCAGGGCGGGAAGGAGGTAAAGGGGGGCTCCAGTGAGGGAGGATCACAGGGCTTGGAGCCTCTCAAAGAAACCAGATCCCCTCCTCTCCATCCCTCAGCCACTGGCCTCGTTCAGCCTCTCCTTCACCTCTCCCTGGCACCTCCCTGGCACCCAACAAC
>NW_028046134.1:0-430 GCF_054177405.1 Leptonychotes weddellii
ACTAAAGATAAAAACATCTGTGAAAGCAAGCAGGATTTAAATTAATTCCTTCTAGATTTCTGGCTATTTAAATTCTAATTTTATATGCAAGAAAAGTTAGAAAACTCAGGGTGGGGGGAGGAACAAACTAAAAGTCTTTTTGTCATCCTTCTACACTACTGTTTGGGTATGCATCCTTTTTTTTCTAAGTGTTTTTACCGAAGTGGAATTATAGTGGATGTGCTCTCCTACAATCTTTTCTTTTTTTTTTTTTTTTAAAGATTTTATTTATTTATTTGAGACAGAGAGAATGAGAGACAGAGAGCATGAGAGGGAGGAGGGTCAGAGGGAGAAGCAGACTCCCTGCCGAGCAGGGAGCCCGATGCGGGACTCGATCCCGGGACTCCAGGATCATGACCTGAGCCGAAGGCAGTCGCTTAACCAACTGAGC
>NW_028046135.1:0-430 GCF_054177405.1 Leptonychotes weddellii
AGATCATGACCTGAGCCGAAGGCAGACGCTTAACGGCTGAGCCACCCAGGTGCCCCAAGAATGTTTTAATGTTTTTAAAAATGTCTAACTATTGGTTTTTAAAAAGATGGCTGGCTTCTGTAGGGCAAAAAAGCAAGAGTGGGAGCAGGAAGACCAGCTAGGAGGCCAGGGGGACAGACAGTGGCTTGGGCTGGAGGTCACGGGCAGCAGTTGGAATCTGGACATCTCTAATTAATTTTTTTTAAAAATAAATAAACAATTTTCTGATGAAGTAGAAGATTTTCTCAATTCTCCTCCAGCAAACAATAGAAGAGGTGGCTTTGGAGGACTTTCATCTGCCCTCCCAGACTCCCCATACCCTCCGAATAAACCATCCAGAATACAAATAAAAGCTGAGCAAAATCCGTGTGCTTGAGCAGCCTCACCATGC
>NW_028046136.1:0-430 GCF_054177405.1 Leptonychotes weddellii
GATGGGGAGATTCTGGTCAAAGGTCATAAGATGAATAAGCTCTGGGCACCTAATGAACAGCACAGTGACTAGAGTTAATAATACTGTGTTATGTCCTCGAAGTTGCTAAGAGAGTAGAAGTGAAGCATTCTTGGCCACACACACACAAAATTATAAAAGACAACTGTGCAAGGTGATGGATGTGTTAATTAACCTGATTATGGTCATCATTTTATAAAATATACATACGTCGGGGCGCCTGGGTGGCTCAGTCGTTAAGCGTCTGCCTTCGGCTCAGGTCATGATCCCAGGGTCCTGGGATCGAGCCCCGCATCGGGCTCCCTGCTCGGCGGGGAGCCTGCTTCTCCCTCTCCCACTCCCCCTGCTTGTGTTCCCTCTCTCGCTGTGTCTCTCTCTGTCAAATAAATAAATAAAATCTTAAAAAAAAAAA
>NW_028046137.1:0-430 GCF_054177405.1 Leptonychotes weddellii
AACACCTACTAACTCAACAGGAGATCGAAGAAAAGAAGAGCAACAATTCTCTGAACAGAAAAGCGACCACTTCCTGGAAGGTAGGACGTGCGGAGAAGTGAATCCAAGGCGATATTCGGGAGGATAGACGGCGGGGGAGGGGCCTTCGTCAGCCGCTACTGGCAAGTGATAGACCCACGGAGCACAAAATTGGAACTTTTAAAAGTCTGCTCCGCCGAGGGACGTCACTCTGGTGGCTAAGCGGGGGGTGGAACCCTCCAGGACAGTGTGGTCTCAGGACCCTCAGGGTCACAGAGAGACCGGGGGTGCCTGAGTGTGGCAGAGCTGCCAGGGATCAGAGCAGGAAGCCGGCTGCAGAGATGGAGCCGAGGCACGGGCTCTCAGCTCGGGGTTGCCATAAACCGTGCTCGGCGGCACAGTCGGGCCACTG
>NW_028046138.1:0-9323 GCF_054177405.1 Leptonychotes weddellii
GAGGGAGAAGCAGACTCCCTGCCGAGCAGGGAGCCCGATGCGGGACTCGATCCCGGGACTCCAGGATCATGACCTGAGCCGAAGGCAGTCGCTTAACCAACTGAGCCACCCAGGCGCCCCAAGGAAAGTTCAGATTTTTCAAGTGCTGCCAACCCACCTTACAGAAGGTGCTTCATAAGGACCCTGTTATCATGTTGTTGGTGGATTGCATCCTTCTGGGTAGAACTATGAGCTTGGGCCCATTGGGAATTGTTTCTTCTATGTTCTTCCCTCTGTAGGTCTGAAGGACACACCAACTCAGGAAGACTGGCTGGTGAGTGTACTTCCTGAAGGATCCAGGGTTGGTGTGGACCCACTGATCATTCCTACAGGTGAGTGAGCTGGAGTCCTTCCAGCGTGGGTGAGGAAGTGGCTTCTAGATGGTTCTCCATACTCTTTGTTTGCTTGTGGGACTTGGATCATTCGGGGGCTCAGCATGACTTGATGTCATGATAAAGGTCAAGGTGAAGAAAAGAGTTCTGGCAGAGAGGCAGGGGAAGGCTATGGGTGGTGAAGATAACCTTTTTATAGTTCCTCACCCTGCAAACCCAGCACTGGGCCACGGGAGGATCGCCTTTCAGAAGGCACTGCTGCCTGCCTCAGCTGAAATGGCGTGCGGTTCATGCATGGCTGGGCCACGTGTATTTCTCCCCAGACTACTGGAAGAAGATGGCCAAGGTTCTGAGAAATGCAGGCCACCACCTCATTCCTGTCAAGGAGAACCTCGTGGACAAAATCTGGACAGACCGCCCCGAGCGCCCATGCAAGCCCCTCCTCACACTGGGTCTGGACTACACAGGTCAGAACCCTCCTGCGCCCATCGGGGGCTCCCGGCCACCGTCCCCTCCACCTGTCACCGTTCTCCCCATCCCAGTCCTCTGCATCAGAGTTGAGCTTGAGCTGATGGCAGGATTTGGCCCCACCCTGGCACAGTGCGGCATTTGATGAAAGCAGGAGCTTTATTTGTTTCCACAGTAGCCACCCACTTGCCACTTATTTTACATAATTTATTCTTGCCACGCTCTTCTGGGCAGACCTTTGGCTGCTGCTAAGATGGCTTTTTTACCACACTGCCTCTCTAACATGTCTGATACTGGAAATGGCTGGGGCAGGGGTGGATGCGGGTTTCTAGGTTCCATTTCCTTTCCTTCTGCCCACATTTGTAGATCTACCTTCCTAGACCCCCCCCACCTTGCATCTAGTACCTTCTGCTTTAGAGGCTTTGGGTGTGGGTGGGTTTCTTTGGCCTGTGTGATAGTGGTTGGTGAAGAGCGAGTGCTGTGAACTGTTCGTGGGAGCTGAAAGTGTGGATTTATGGAATAGCGAGGGATGCAGAGAGAGGCCAGGGATGTGGGGCTGTAGGGGAGGGAGCCGTGCAGTAGAAACAGAAGAGGAGAGGTGGATGGGGGATGTCTGGAATGCAGGCAGATTGCCCAGAGGGGTCCTGGGAAGAAAGCATTACAGCCCAGACTCTTGGCCAAGTTTTAAACAGCATTCCGGAGCTGATCTTCAAAGCGGTGTTGGTTGTGGGGGCAGCCCCCAGCTTGCTTTCCCTGTGACGGACGCCCTCACCGGAGGGTAGTGCCCACTGAGGGGGCTAGGTCCAGTGAGTGGCCCAGGGTCAGCTAAACATTTTCCGTGAGAGTGTTTTGAATTTTTTTTAACTGAATCAGAGGCTTGGACCTATTACTTGTAGGAGAGGGGAGAGCAAATGTTGGGGGTAAGACATTTGTTCAGCAAACGGGAGTGCCTACTACGTGCGGGACACTGTGCCAGGTGTGGGTGAATATGGCAGATGGTTACCCTGTTCCCAGGGGTTGTAACCTGAGTTGTAAGTGCTGTTTCATGGGGGTGGTGGTGGTGGTCATGGTGGTGATAGGGTGAGCTTCTCTAGGGCACAGTTTCATCTGGAGAGCCATAGGGAGACCCTGGCTGTGACAGGGCAAGTGTGATTTGGAAGCATTAGTCACAGTGAGTCAGATGGCAGGGAGTTCCTAGGTCTTGGCACCAAGACGCGAGTCTCTGGGCTCCAAGAATGTGAAGTGGTGGGTGGTATTCCCCTGGCCTCCAAGACTGGCTGAGTTTTCTCTGCCAGGCAGTATGTTCTCATAGCTCCCTGTGCTTCTGCAGCTGCGTCAGTCTTTACACAGAAGTATAGCTATTGCTGGATTAATTGTCTGTCTTACAATCTAGAAGATTCTAGATAGATTGTAAGCCCCATGAGGGCAGGGGCTGGGCATCGCTCAGAGCTGGAACTACAGTGACCAGCACAGCGCCTGGCAGATATCTATGCCTGGGAAGTCTAGATACTTCATACACACTTGTTGGATGAACAGATGCATTAATTTTGTGGGTGAGGCAGTCAGGGCTCCAGAAAGTCAACAGGCTTGGACAGAGGCTTGAATCAGGCCTCCTGTTTGCTCAAGTGATATGCTCTCTCTAGGATGTGGTGCTGGTTAGCAGTGTTCGAGATGGGTTCTTCCACTTGGCTCCCGTGGGTCCCTGGAGCGAGAGTTGCAAGCACATTTGTTTCTTGCAGGCATCTCCTGGAAGGACAAGGTTGCAGACCTTCGGTTGAAAATGGCTGAGAGGAACGTCGTGTGGTTTGTGGTCACTGCCCTGGATGAGATTGCATGTAAGAGCTCTGGCTTTAGTGTTTGGGCATGTTACCCAGTCTCTCCCTGGGTTCTTTGGGAATTTGTGTGTTCAGGCCAATCAGCTTTCTGAGTGGCCAGGGAATAAGCAAAAGACTGTGTCACCAAATGGGTATATGATACACCAAATAGGACGGAGAAAGAATTATAGAGAAAGCAGAGAGGAATGTGGCTTTTCCCAGAGTAGTATTACAGCTAGGGGCTGACGTTAAATCAGTGGTGATGCCCACCCCTGGCCAGTCTCTTCAGCACTGTGACACCGCTGAGGAAGGACATTTCTTCCTAACATTTTGAGTCTATCGACATTCATGTGTGTCTCTATTTGTAGAAGTGGCATCATAGAAGATTATTTTTTTCTCTACACTTTTCCTCTAGTTCCCTAAGTTCTTTACAGTGAGAATGTTCTAGAAATACTTCTACCTCAGAAAACTCAGGAACTAAAAATTCTTCACCAACCTTTTTGATACAGTAGCAGTTTGTGAATCTTTATGTAACCCTTATGTAATTGTTTAGTACCTTGTCATCCTCCAGAACCTGAAGGAATCTGGTTGAACCTTCCTGTCCTGTCTTCTGTTTTCTGACTGGATTTGACCCAGGGTTAACTGAGAATGGGCACTACCTTATCTTTTTATTTTCTCACTAGAGAAAGAGACCCTACTACACAGTGTCCTATCTTTCCAATCCCCAGCCCCAAAACTGTCAGATATTAGTGATGCTTGACAGGTATGTCATGTATCAGTGATTGATATCCTTAATTAATTAACAACCTTGACATTAGAGAAAATAGCATATATAAAGTTAATTTCTCCCTTTGATTTTAAGAAAACGCATTCCTGTTGTGGAAAACCTGGAAAATGTAGAGGAAGTAAAAAGAAGAAAAAAAAATCACCTATAATTTTGTTACCCAGAGATAGTCACTGTTAATATTCTGTGCGTATATAAATTTTATAGCTTGATTTTTCCAATGTATCAGTATACTCTAAGCATATATAATCATAATTTAAGTTAATATAAATATCCTACCATCTGGTTATACCATAATTTATTTAACCATTACCCTGAGGATGACCATTGAGTTATTTCTGATTTTCCCATGATCTTATTATGATGCTACCATCAAAATCTTAGTGCATCAAAATCTGTGTCTTGGTTTCCGATGATTTTCTTCTGTTTGTGGCTGGCTTTTAGGGGTGGTATTACGGTATTAGAGGGTGTCTGCGTGGTAGTGCTTTGGATGCATCTTGCCATTTACCTGCCAGAAATGTTTACGGTGGATATGAATATGCCTGTCCTGCCACACCTTCCCAGTCCCGGGTACTGTCGTTTTTAAAAAGTGCTAGTCTGATAGGTAAAAGGAGTTGCATTGCTTTACTGTGAGAAGCCATTATTCTAAAATGGAAGCAATACTTTTCTCACCAGGGTCTTTTTTATACTGTGTTCTTCAGGAGAGCAAGCATCAGGCTGTGCTTTCTGCTGACCCCCATAGTTTCTTAAACATGCAGTGACCTCCCTAAACCCCCCTTGACACTGGCTGTAGGCGGGTCCCCCACCCTGGTTCGGTACCACAGCCTGCCCTTGGGTGGGCTCGGATTTGGGTTTCATTCATGGGCCTAAGCCCTGCTGACTCACTGCTTTTGTTCCTGTGTTGGAAGCTCCGCCTCCATGGGGCTCCTTGACTCTTAGCCAGAGGGCCTTATTTGGGTTCCCTCCTCGTGGGTGGGTCTCAGTTTTTCTGCCCTAGTCGTTTGCTTCAGAAGGGAGAGGGCGCTTGGCTCTTTTCCCTTCACTTGGGAGTGCCAGAGGTTTTCCCCGCGGCAAGGCCAGGCCTGGCAGGTCACCACCGGGCGGACCGTTTCAACTCTTTGTTTGGAGGGTAATTCTCAAGTTTTTGCCTAACCTCCACTCTGTTCCCGGGACAGTGATGTGGCAGCTTGAGAAACAGTTCTGGTGCCATCATTTGGTGGACATGAGCAACTGCAGCTCAGTGGGGGAACCAGGAAGTCAGGTTTCCTGCTTTTCTGAGATGCTGCCGAATCCTTCCATGGAAGCCTTCCACGGATGCCAGAGTGCTTCCCTCCCCCTCTAATCTATCTGTTAAAATCTCAAGTCAGGCAGGTGACAGGGTCTTTTTTTTTTTTTTTTTTTTTTTTTTAAGGGCTGTTCAATCTCCGAGGGTCAGATGTGGAGCACAATCCGGTGTTTTTCTCCTATGCAATCATAGGATTGGAGACGATCATGTGAGTGTTTGCCCCACACCGGAAAGTCCTTCCTTCCTCGAAGCTCCTCAGATGGCCTGTCTCCCCTTCCTTGCTGGTCAACCCCATCACTGCCTGAGGTCCTGCTGGTGTGCTGCTTTTCTTCTGCCTTTCCCCTTTGCTGCTTCTCTCTTCCTTTCCTTCTGGTCTTCCTAAACACTAGGTATTTTTTACATCCTGCCTCTCTCTTAATTCCCAAATGACTTGAAATCTATGGAAGTATCTCTAGTACTAGGAGATTAAAAAAATAAGTAGGCAGGGACAGCAGAACAAAACCGGAATGAGGTTAGTTCACAAAATTTCTGCTGCAAGGTCTTGGTCAGACCACATGTTTGATTTTGTTTTGTAGCAGCCCGTGCAAAGGGATATACAGGCTCCATTATTCAGTCCTGGGTCCACAATTCAAATAAACCCAGCCATTTCGAAGGTCAGAAATGACACAGGAAAACCCCCTCAGTTGTGCTTTGTCGAACTGTCTATCTGTTAAAGAATTGCTGTGGCCTTCCTGTGGTTGCTCTTTGATTTGGATGGCTCTCTTTATTCTGATAATGTTTATTAAGTTGCTAGGGTCTCTATTGGGTGCCAGGACGAATGAGGCAGGCAGGGTCCTGGGCTAGAGTTGGGGAGATGAGTGTCTCTTCAGGGGATTCAGGCATGTAAGTGAGCACTGACTTGACAGTGGGATGGGTACGGGTATTATCGGAGGGGCCTAGCCCACACTGGCGGGGGGTGTTCTGAAGAGACTGACAAGTTACACTGAAGCAGAGGTCAAGGGCACATGTGAGTTGGCTGGGTGAGTGGGGGAGCAAAGGGAATGGTGATCTGAGCAGAGGGAACAGCATTGGCGGTGGCTCTGGGCAGGAGAGAGCACAGTGCCTGCAGAGGACCTGGAGTGGTTCAGTGCAGTTGGAATGTGGAGTGTGAGGCCGGAGGGTGAGCAGGGGCTACGTAAAGGAAGGCCTGTGAGCCAAGTCTGGGAGCTCAGACCTTTATTCTGAGGACACGGGGGAGCTGTTGAATGGATTTTTCACAAGGAACCACAGGATCAGGTTGGCAAGTCATAAAGAATACTGTGGCTGTGCAAATGGGATGGCTGGGGGCAGGACTGGGTGCAGGGAGACCAGCTAGGAGACCGTGGCACTAATCCGGCAGAGAGTCGGTGCAGCCTGACTGGGGAGGGCTGGAGGCAAAGCTGGACAGCTTTGATGGGGGTTTAGACTGTAGGTCCAGAGATCTTAGTAGAGGGAAGGAAGGACATCAGGGACAGTGCCCAGGTCCTGGCTGGGGGAATGAGGTGGACGGTGATAACATATACAGGGATAGGGACACAACTTGGAGAGCAGGATTTGGGAAAGGCATGGGGAGGAAGGAGAAGCTGCTTGGTTTTGATGGCTAGAAGATGGAGCCGGTTGTGTATCTGTGGGTCCGTGTTCCCCCAGCTCTCGCTCATATGCTCTCCTTTCTCTGTCACCTTACCTCTTGCCCCTCTGCAGGCTCTTCATTGATGGTGACCGCATAGATGCCCCCAGTGTGAAGGAGCACCTGCTTTTTGACTTGGGCCTGGAAGCAGAATACAGGATCCAGGTGCTTCCCTACAGATCCATCCTGAGCGAGCTCAAGGCTCTTTGTGCCAATCTGTCTCCAAGGGAGAAGGTGTGGGTCAGCGACAAAGCCAGCTATGCCGTGAGCGAGGCCATCCCCAAGGTTGGTAGCCCTGCTGAGGCCCATGCCCATTCAAAGCCTTCCACATTCCAACTGCCAGCCCCTTCCCAGTTCCAGCATCCTGCAGCTTTGTCTTTGAAACAGAGGCTGTTCTGGAAGATCTCTGGGACTAGCTGTCAGATCAGAGATGCCCCCTCCCTAGAAGAGCCCTTTGGGCTGGAGCCATATTCAGAGTCTGAGGGCCCTTAGAACTCATGGAGTCCTCTGTGTTTTCCAGAGTGTGGCATGAGAGATGACTTTAGGTGGTATACATTCAAACTTAGGTTTATTTAAATGTTTTCTTTTTTAAAAGCAATTTAGTCTATACTAGAAAACACATTTCTAGCATTTGAGACCATGAGGTTATAAAAATTATTTCTTGAGACAGGGTTTAACAGACTAAGTTGATCTAAAGATGGTCTGAAGAAAAGTATTAAGTAAATAGAGGTCGAGAGGGTAGGCAGCCAGGGTACGAGCTGCGTAGGTGGTAGGAGAGTGCCTGAAGTCTGGGAAACACTTCGCGTGCCCCCTCCCCACCACATTTTACAGCTGAGGAGACTGGAGGCCCAGAGGGGCTTGGGAAGTTGGGGACTTGTCGGGGGTCAAATGACAGTGATAGCCTTGCCCTTTCCTGAGCCCCTGCTGGGTGGTGCTAAGCAGTGGACACCTGTCTCCTCATTTTAACTAGGGCTCAGGGCAGGACTGGAATCCAAGCCACCTTGGATGTAGCCTTTTCGACTGTCCTGCCCTGGGCCTCTGGCTGCCAAGGGGATATCCAAGCCCAGGGGTATCCTCTCTTCTCCGTCCTGGGAAGAGCCTAGGCCTGGCCCACTGGCCCTTCCACTCTCATGCTGCATGACCCTCAGTTACTCAGACATTTGCTTCCTTGACCTGAGTTAGGGGATCATGCCTGCCTTCTCAGTTTCATGAGGGATATGCATGTGAGAGCGAGGGAATAGGAGAGTGGAGAGAATGAGCACCTTTCAACAAGCTCTGTGCAAGTGCAGGGTCATCCTGAATCCCCCTCTCGTAATGCAGGGTAGGGTTCTAACTTGTTCTTAAATTGGGAAGGGTCTTCCTTAGCCCTTTATGATCAGACCATGAAGAGTACGTGATGTGTGATTCCTGAGCAAGATGGAGGAAGGAGTGGGAGCCCTTCCCTCATCAGTCATATGTGTCCCCAGACTATGGGGAAAAGCCTCCTTTGTGCGGCAAGGAAGGGGTTATTTCGGTCAAGCTTTGATCGTTAGTGAACTCTGACCATGACCATGGAGGCTTGAAAAGCAGTATCTTCCTGACGGCTGGTGGCCAGCAGTGTCAAAGAGCTGAGGATGTGGGGGAGAGAAGAGAAATACCTTGTCTGATGTACTTTATCTTTTTGGAAGAGCCCAAGCCCCTTTCGTCATGCTCAGAGTCATCAACCAAAAGGCACAGCTGGGGGTTCCTGAGAGGGAGCTCTTCAGATGATTTGTCTTAAGTGTGATGTGCCCGGTGAAGAGGTGATTGCCTTGGTCTTGGGTGTGTGGAGCCAGGCTCGATTTCCCATACTACCCCTTTTGCCCCTAGGATCATCGATGCTGTATGCCTTACACCCCCATCTGCATCGCCAAAGCTGTGAAGAATTCTGCCGAATCAGAAGGCATGAGGCGAGCTCACGTGAGTAAAGCAGCCTGTGCAGAGGAGGGGTGTATGGTGGTCGGAAGGCCCAGTCCCTCACGTGCTGGGTGGCTTTGACAAAGCCTGGCACAAGATGGGAAATTCTTTGAGCCTTTCAGCGTTAATGAGAGCATGAAATAGAATACTCAATAGGCTAGATCTTTACAAAGTATAGCATACCCCCCAAAAAAAGGTGATGATGATGATGCCCAGAGTATGTTTCAAGGCCAGCAGTGGGTCTGGAAAGATGCAAGGCCCACAGATGGCTTTTGCCAGTGGCTTGCCTTTCCTGCTTCTGGAGGGCGGGAGTGAACCTGCTGAGGGATTTGCCCCTGCTCTCCGGTAGGCCCTTTCCTGGTTGTGCCTGAGCTACTGAACAGCCGAGGAGCCCTGTCCCTGCTGGTGGGAATTGCTGCAGACGTGTTACAGGGCGTGCCTGCATGGGAAGCCCTTATTGCTGGTGGTTGTGCCCCGCGGCTCCAGCCTTCCCAGTCCCATGTTGGGGCTGGGCTCTGAATTTGCCTAGCTGATTTTCAGTAATAACTTTTTAAAAAATGTCTCCGTTGTTTGCACAGATTAAAGATGCTGTTGCCCTCTGTGAACTCTTTAACTGGCTGGAGAAAGAGGTTGGTTCTTAGTCTTTGTTTAACACGTGGATTTCGGTTATCAGAGACTGTCAACATGTGATTCTAACTGTGGCCCCCTCCGTGCTCTGGAGACCATGAGGTCCAAGGTCTTGACCTAATTTTAGGACTCTTCTCTTTCTTTCTGGAAATTTGGTGTGTATTTAGAAATTTTTTTAATTGTAGAAAATAGTAACACAGATGAAGGAAGAATTTCCTTAACTGAGAGGATCCTTTTTGGGTCAAGGCATTGTCTTTTTTTTTTTTTTTTTTTTATTCTTATGTTAATCCCCATACATTACATCATTAGTTCTAGATGAAGTGTTCCATGATTCATTGTTCGTGCACAACACCCAGTGCTCCATGCAGAACGTGCCCTCCTCAATACCCACCAC
>NW_028046139.1:0-430 GCF_054177405.1 Leptonychotes weddellii
ACGGGGAATTATTGGTTTAAGTATCGAATCTTATAGCGAGGACTTAAATGCCATGCTTAGCTTATTTAACAATTAACTAGTAATCCACTGTGTACTTTGCTATAAAAGTTAAAATGATATATAAGTTAGCTATCAATTTTAGCAACTTTTCTATGAAAGTTTGTTTGATATTGCTACACTGATTCAACCCTTTTATTACAACTTAATTATTTAAAACATCGTCTCAATATCCCCAGTGAAAAAGAGGGATCTTTAAGACGAGGAATCTATTATGAGCACAAGATTTATTACTGTTGTTATTTTTATTATATTGCTACTTGTTTTATTTTACCTAATATTTAGAAGTGAACAATCCGCATCTAAACAACGTAAAATTTCTGAGCAAAATCAACCTCCTAATGAAGATGATACTGCTGACCAGCCTCAGCCT
>NW_028046140.1:0-430 GCF_054177405.1 Leptonychotes weddellii
TATGAGCTAATTATTCAGAAAAAAACTTTGTGGGCCAGAAGGGAGTAGCATAATATATTCAAAGTGCTGAAGTTAAAAAAAAAAAAAAAAAAAAGCCTGAAGCCAAGAATACTTTATTCAGTAAGGCTACCATTCAAAACAGAAAGACAGATAAAGAGTTTCCCAAACAAAAAAATTAAAGGAATTCATCACCACTAAACCAGCCCTACAAGAAATGGGGAACTCTGAGTGGAAATGAAAGACCATAAGCAGGAGTAAGGAAAGTAGGAAGCACAAAAACAGTAAAAATAAGTATATCAATAAAAATCAGGCAAATGACTCACACAATAAAAGGATGACACAATATACCTAAAATGTAGGGAGGAGAGGAATAAAGAATGGATTAAAACTTAAGTGACCAGCAAGTTAACATAGACTGCTATATCCAGAA
>NW_028046141.1:0-430 GCF_054177405.1 Leptonychotes weddellii
ACGGCATTATTATCTCTATTTAATGGATAGAGAAACTGAGGCGCAGTAGTTAAGTGGCTTGCACAAACCAGACAGCAAGTCTGAGAAGAACTAGAAGGTGTTCAAGAGTCCTGGGTCAGCATCCTTTCTCTTGGAGAATTATTTTAATTTCGCTCACATTTGCTAATTCTTATTTTGGTGGCCGGAGCTCATAATTCTTTTTTTTTTTTTTTTTTAATATTTTTTAACATTTTTTTTTTTTTTAAGATTTTATTTATTTATTTGACACAGAGAGAGAGTTAGCGAGAGCAGGAACACAAGCGGGGTAGTGGGAGAGGGAGAAGCAGGCTTCCCACGGAGCAGGGAGCCCGATGCGGGGCTCGATCCCAGGACCCTGGGATCATGACCTGAGCCGAAGGCAGACGCTTAACGACTGAGCCACCCAGGCGCC
>NW_028046142.1:0-430 GCF_054177405.1 Leptonychotes weddellii
ACTGTTAATGCTGTTTCAAGAATTAAAATTTAAGGGGCGCCTGGGTGGCTCAGTTGGTTAAGCGACTGCCTTCGGCTCAGGTCATGATCCTGGAGTCCCTGGATCGAGTCCCGCATCGGGCTCCCTGCTCAGCAAGGAGCCTGCTTCTCCCTCTAACCCTCCCCCCTCTCATGTACTCTCTCTCTCTCATTCTCGCTCTTTCAAATAAATAAATAAATCTTTAAAAAAAAAAATTAAAATTTAAAACTAGTTAATATAAACAGAACTCCTCAGTTAGATACAAAGTATAAGTGGTTTTCCATCAACTATGCACATTGGGCGTATTGTCAACATGCGTCTATCATTTTCAAATTATAGTAATCAGCTCTAATTTACCAATTAAGAATGAAACCTATCCTTACAGGGCTGGAATTCTCCACCTGACCTCTGC
>NW_028046143.1:0-430 GCF_054177405.1 Leptonychotes weddellii
GCTTCCTGTTTTTGTTTTCCTCTGAGTTTAATGCGCACCCACTCCCACGTACATACGTGCCTGTGTCGGTAGCTCCGCACGTCCTCAAACACAGCTATGTATGGCACATGCATGGTTTTCCGACTTGCTTGTTTTCACTTAGCATATTCTTTTTTTTTTATTCTTATGTTAATCCCCTACATCACATCATTAGTTTTAGATTAAGTGTTCCATGATTCATTGTTTGTGCATAACACCCAGTGCTCCATGCAGAACGTGCCCTCCTCAATACCCATCACCAGGCCAACCCATCCTCCCACCCCCCTCCCCTCTAGAACCCTCAGTTTGTTTCTCAGAGTCCATCGTCTCTCATGGTTCATCTACCCCTCCGATTTCCCCCACTTCGTTCTTCCCCTCCCGCTACCTTCTTCTTCTTTTTTTTTTTCTCTTA
>NW_028046144.1:0-430 GCF_054177405.1 Leptonychotes weddellii
AAGGGGAAAGAAAAAAACAAAGAAAGTAGCCTCAAAACAAGAGCCCACAGCACCCAGAATTCCCGGGTGGAATCCTATCCAAGTCCTGACCGGGCCCGTCCCTGCTTAGCTTTCGAGACCAGATGAGATGCGCTGCCATATGGCTACTAGGGCCATAGGCAAGAGCGGCTGCTGCTGCACACCCCAAAAGGCTGCTCTGGGCCTCCAAGCCCTAGCGTGCGCCGCTCATCACCCCCCCCCACCTGCCCTGGGCTTTGCTCCTGCCTGCCTGCCAGCCCGCCTCGTGGTGAGGCGCCTCCAGCACCTTGCAGTCGCGGAAGTCCCAGCGTTCTCCCGTCCCGGCTCGGGACTCCCCAGCCTGACCTCCTCCTCCTCCGCCGCCGCCGCTGACACCACCGTCATGGTTTTGCACCCGAGATGCCTACGGTGT
>NW_028046145.1:0-430 GCF_054177405.1 Leptonychotes weddellii
ATTCCACTATCACAAATCCATATCAGATCATACTTTGCAACTTCATATCCTGGCATTAAATTATTAATTTTAGGATTAATGCCAACTTTTTTGCCACCTAAAAATGTAAAGGTGCAACAGTGAAAAAGATTCATGCAATACTGAAAATATTTTCTATAATACAGATATAGGGTAGAGAGAAGTGAAAAGTACTTTCATACATAATAATTTAAACAAACATACTTTATCATTATGCTTAACATTCCTTATTCATAACATTTAGAAAGAAATTGTTCATTCTCAAAGAATTAATTTCTTTGAAAACATTATTTTCAGTTTTTTAATTCTTAAATGCATCAGTAGTAAGTATGAATCAATGTTTAATGGCAAATATCTCTCTACAAGTCTTCAGAATAAGCCTATAGGCTTTTGAAAAACATTTTTAAAAAAA
>NW_028046146.1:0-430 GCF_054177405.1 Leptonychotes weddellii
AAGGTAGGCAAGGAGTGTCATCCTGTGAACTGGGAATTAGGGGCTATCTGTATGGGGGCACTGTTCCCTTGTGCCTCTCAGGTTAACCATGCCAACAGTGCATGCGTGTTTTCCTCAGATAGTTTTGGTTATCTCATTGGTGCAAGGCCTCTTTCTAGGTGCTGAGGAGAAAGCAGTGAACACAACACAGAAATATCTTTCATTCACGGCACTTTCATCCTTGAGAGGGGAAAGAGACAAACATAAATAAGGAAAAGCCTTCAAATGACAAACCAGGTTAAACATGTGGGAGAAAACAGGAAAGGGACATGGCGAGCATGGTCAGGGAGTTTTGCACATATATACAAATATTTCCTGTTTACCCATGAGTACATTGGCAAGTCTCACCAATCAAGTGACACTTAGTAGATGAAAGAGGGAGGTACAAAGG
>NW_028046147.1:0-430 GCF_054177405.1 Leptonychotes weddellii
GGTGACTGAGAGCTATGGGGTTTGAATTGTGAGCCACCTGTTATAAGTAGAAATAAGTAGATGAGAACCTAGGGATCTACCACTTGCTGAATTAAGAGTCTAGGATGATTTGGAAGTCTTGAGATAGACAAGTTTAGGGCAAAAATCACTTATTCTGTTTTGAATGAAAGTCCACGCTGTCTACATTAGAGGTCAGATTGTCAAGAACCTAAGAAAGAAAATATTTCTCCCGGGGCGCCTGGGTGGCTCAGTTGGTTAAGCGACTGCCTTCGGCTCAGGTCATGATCCTGGAGTCCCTGGATCGAGTCCCGCATCGGGATCTCTGCTCGGCAGGGAGCCTGCTTCTCCCTCTGACCCTCCCCCCTCTCATGTGCTCTCTCTCTCTCTCATTCTCTCTGTCTCAAATAAATAAATAAAATCTTTAAAAAAA
>NW_028046148.1:0-430 GCF_054177405.1 Leptonychotes weddellii
CAATGAATCATGGAACACTACATCAAAAACTAATGATGTAATGTATGGTGACTAACATAACATAATAAAATAAAATTTAAAAAAAAGAAAGAAGGCAAGTTCAGTCAATTTTTCTATGTTTTCTGGTAATAATTTCATTGGGATTAATGGCGGATTGGTGTTTTTTCACTTAAATGTACCCAATTTGTTCTATATCAGCAATGATCTTTGGCCAAAAATGATTGAGGAATGACTATAGCCAAGAAAAGCTTGCTCTAACGAAGTTGAATATACATCTACCGTATGACCTAGTAATCCCTCAATGAAGCATTTGCCCAAGAGAAATGAAGACATGTCAACACAAACACCAGTACATAAATGTTTATGGTAGCTTTAGCTATTACTACTAAAAACTGAAAAAACACAGTATCCATCAACTGTCAAATGGATA
>NW_028046149.1:0-9323 GCF_054177405.1 Leptonychotes weddellii
GTTTGTTTCCTGAGATTAAGAATTCCTCATATCAGTGAGATCATATGATACATATCTTTTTTGATTGACTTATTTTGCTTAGCATAATACCCTCTAGTTCCATCCACGTCATTGCAAATGGCAAGATTTCGGATTTTTTTTTTTGATGGCTGCATAATATTCCATTGTACATATATACCACATCTTCTTTATCCATTCTTCTGTTGATGGACATCTTGGCTCTTTCCATAGTTTGGCTATTGTGGACATTGGACAGCCCATATAATTTCCACCAAACTGTTCTTCCACCTAAATCTTCCAAGCAGGATCATTATAATGTCCAATATAAAATTGGTCCTCTTGTGCCAATTTTCCTAATATTAATGACTAGCCCCTAATGTTTATGACCTTAAAAAGTTTAAATATATATATCATATATGAATATATATAATTGATTTTTTAAACATATTTTATATTTTTTTCTGAAGTTAATCAATTGAACAGTAAGCTGAAACTAAAGAGAGAGAAATACAGAAGACAATCTCTGCCTAAAAAAAAATTGTATATTCTTTGCAGAAATAGCCTCGGTATTATTCAGAACACCATTACAAATCTGGTTTTCCTTGGCCCAGACATATGAAGAAATTTTATTTTCTGATAGCATGATGACAAATTATCTCTATCTGTGGAGCATTAACTAAGCCTTCCAATACTTCCCAACGTTTATTATTGCATATATTCATCATCATCCTCAGCATAGCTAACATTTATACCATGAACCACACCCAACCCTTCACTACATTTGTTCATTTAATCCTCAGAAGACTACCACAAAGTAAGAACATTTATTATCCCCCTTTTACAGAAGATGAGACTTCAGTTCAGAGACTTAAAGCTTTTTACCCCAAGCCACATAGCGTGGACATGGACACTGAGGATTGCAATCCAGGATGTCTGACTTCTATCCCAAACCCGGACTAAGACCCCACTCAATATGAAACTCTGCAAATATGTAGGGCAGGTTTTGTCATCTGAGTATCTAGGTTTTTCCTTTCAACAATTTGAAAGAAATCTTAAAGTTATATGGTGTGATAGTGTACCATTTTGTTGCTGCATAGTTTTTAGTTTTTAATTTTACAGACTCTCCAAAATGAGTGTGCAAGAAGACAAATCATATCAAGTTCTGTTTGTCACTCGACTACTAGATCACCCAATATCCATGGTCTATGCTAGTTTCTATTCCTCACCATGTATAAGTGTTTAAATTCCCTAAAGTGAAATTTACACACACGCACAGACACAGATGAGTAAATAAACATATCTTCCTTTTGATATGAATCTTGACCTTAAGCAAAATCCAATTGCTGTTATTTATAATAAAAATGAAAAGAATAGGTGGGGGTCTAAAAATTAATAGTTTAAAGAACAGAATATGATGAACGTAAGTTAAGTTAAATGATGGGATATTGGACTTGGCACTGGCTTATATCCATGGCATTACTGAATGTATCAAATACTCCATAAGGAAGCAAAACGCCATTCACGAAAGTATCTCATGTGGATGCCAGTGCTTAACTATACTGTATTTGATTCATAGGGGTGCTTTGGTCCTGGGATGAATGGTACAGGAAAGTATAAAGAACATTCTCCTCACATCCTGTCATTGTGTTGCATGATCCCTGACAGTTCAGTAGAACGAAGCCGTGTGGCCTTGGGTACGTGTGAGTCTGCTCCCTGTACCTCAGTTTTCTCAGTTGTAAAATGAGGGAATAATTTGGAACGGTAACTGTCACTGCTGGCATCTCAAACCTGTTCTTCCATCTCAGGAGCTGAAGTGTCACAGAGGGAAAAACTAAGTCCTGACTTCTTAGAGGAATTTGAGAACCCATGCTTCCTGAACCTCAGTTTCAGGTCAGTTAGTGAATCAGCTTCTAAGAGTCTGGAATCAGTGAATATTTCTTATATCTATTGTATGACTGCAGTGGGTGTAGGTTACCCAAATTTTACCATGCTTGTTTTGTGATGCTTTTTCTCTTCTTGAATGCCTGTAGGTGGGTGTGTCAAAATGTTTGAATATGATTTAATACATATTGCTCAGGACACTCTATAATTTCTCCATTCCACATTTCCTACCATATGGTGGTTCTAATCCAGGCTTCTCTTTTTTAGGGGGTGATGCTACGGTTTATCCAGCCAGAAGTCAAGCCCGGACTCTTGGTCACTCTACCCACCCATCTTATCTCTCAGTAAGTTCAGCTGGTTTTTATAATTTCTCAAATATATCCATTTGTGTCACTCACCATTGCTCTATTCTAATGGTCCACCATCTCTTGGCTACCTTATTACCAGAGTTCCCTACCTGCTCTACCTAAATCCACTGTGCCAGATATTCTACCTATAGCGTCAACCTTCAGAAATGCAAATATGCTCATGTTAACTGCATGGCTATTCCTCCCAGCCTTCCCCTCTCTGCTCATGGCACACTTTAGAGCCCTGTGTGGTCGCCCCTTTCTCTTAGTGGACAGATTATCATCCTTGTCATATCTTTAAGATCCCAAATGTCTGGTTCCTACCTACATCTCCTCCTCTTGGACCAAGCCCTTGCTTCTTCTCAGTGTTGAGGAATACTGGACTTCCCTCTGTTGCTCATCAAGCCAGACTATCTTTGCTCATATTCTTCTCTCTGACTGGAGCACTGCTCCTCCATTCTAATTGTATTCATTCTTCGGATTGAGATCTATGCACGTACTCTTTCTTCAGGGAAGCCTTCCCTGAATCGAACCCTGTTTCCAGCAAATGTAACGCTTTCTGTTCAATGCTCTTGTAATACTGTCTCATCTTCTGTGTAAACATACTGCACGCAAATCCTGGCTCTGCCATGTGCAATTCTGTCACCTGGGGGAAGTCTCCTAGACACACTGAGTTCAATTTCTTTACCGAAAGAGTGGGAAGGATACTATCTCCATTGTAGATGTGTGTGGTTATCAAAGGAGATAAAGGAGATAAGGCTGGACATGTGTTTGCTATTTTACCTTCAGTGGATCTGCATTTCCAGGGCATAGGCAAGCACCTTTACACACACACACACACACAACATACACACCCTAGTCTCTTCCTTTTCCAGAGCATATGCCTAGAAAGTGTTAGAAGCATAGACACTTCAGCCTTTCTGCTGAGGCTCAAGTACAGACTGCACTGCCTACTTGATGTGTGACCTTATACAACTCATTTATCGTGACTCCTCTTTAAAGTGGGAATAGTAACAAAACTTAACTCCTAGAGTTGTAATGAAGATTAAATTAATACATTTTAATAGTGCCCAGATACGGTAAACACTATGTGGGTTCCAGCTGACGTTAGAGTTAAGCTTTTACCCATCCTGGAAATGCAGTTAACATGGTTCTGTTTCCATAATACAATGACAGGGCTCTTAGAATTCTAAGCAGGTACGAGGAGATGAGTGAAAGAGAGAGAACGAGCCAGCACAGAAGTCACCTTTTTACATTATTTATGTATCATGTGCATGGAAGCTAGGTTAAGAGTGAAGAAATCCATGTTTTTTTCTTGCCTGTTAAAAGTCAGCGTTTAGGGCCATGAGTGTAATGGAACTAATATATTACACGAAGGAACATCCTACTCTTCTATTCAATATCTTTCTTCTGACAAAGTTTTTGCATGTTTTCTCAGGATGTTTACAGACATATAAATGAGGTCTTCAAACCATATTCGCTGAAAAAAAAAATGCTTGGAAGAGGAGTGAGCAAGAGGAGAAACTGCTTTTAGTAAATGCTGACAAGTTCCCAGATGTGCAGAGAAGCAGTTTATCTAATTCATTTTTCTGAAAACCCTGTGAGCTATAGAAGATTCACCTTACCCTTGTAGTAGAGATGGGAATCATGTCGTATTTCCCCTCTTCCCAAAGGAAGGTCACATCCTCATCTCATTGAGTTTTTCCTGTTACATCTCTTCATTTTTCCAAAACCAGTTGCTATTTTCATGGAGACATTTCCCAGTCCTGACCCTCAGCAAGCCCTGCCCAGTCAGAATTGGCAATTCCCTGCAGAGAAATACAACTGTGGCCGCACTTTCTGGAACCAGAGAGACATGACATGCCCAGTTCTCTCGAGCCTCTTTCTGGAATGAACGTCCTTTTTTTTTCTTATCCTGGCCAATTGCTATTCTTCAATATTTAACTCAGATGAAATCTATTCCACGATGTTCTAACAATCCCCTCTTTCCCCAGGGAGAGAGTTGCATATTATTTGCTCTGTGCCCATCAATAGGGCTACCACCAACTTGGCAATTAATGTGTTTACTGCGCCAATGCCATCACCATGGTCTCTAGAATGGCGGTGCATGGCAGTGGAGATAATACATTTCTCCAGAGTAGACAATATTAGTTGGATCTTCCAGGGGGACCTCCAGAGAAGGCCTGACATTTAATTATTCACTTCCACTGAAAAGCCTTCCAAAACCCTATTCCTTCCCTAGCTGAGTTATTGAGCCCCCTTCTTGAGCTAATATTGCAATTCCCCCATCAGAACTGTTACCATCCCAGCCTCTGAAAATCTGGTTGCAAGTCCTCTAACAGAAGTCTGTAACTTCCTTGTGGGCAACAGTTTTCCCTTATCCATCCTTCAGTCCACGGTTCTTAGCAAAGTGCCTGACATATAACAGGTGTTTGATATATATGCTATGTATGGAAATAAATATGAAGAGATGAAGAATACAGCTGAAGCTGAAAAAAAAAAGCAGAGATGTTGACATAGTGCTCGGAGACTCCATCCCACCAAACTCCACATATGAAATATGCTGAGACATGAAATTCTCCAGAACTCTTTCAGGAGGGGGGGACATGCAGTTGGATTTTTGTACTGCTTTTAATACCTGCTGTCTGTGATCCTACCTGCCAGAGAGCATATGCATGCCCTCAGAAGGAATACTCAGCTCCCATCCACAATTGGTTCTGCACCCTTAGAGAAACACACATATAAATTTAATTTGCAATTTAAAAGATCAATGCAGGACAAAATCTGCCACCCACAACGTGGGAGACTAAAGGTGTGGTGAGAGGCTTCATTTCTCAATGGGAAACTGGGCGTTCCTGTGAGGACTGGCTTTTTCCATTCAGTGATCCTTTGTAGCACGACACCGTCATCATTGTGAGGAGCACGTGGTAAAAATGACTATGCTCCAAACACCTCTTTGTCAAAGTATCTATGGGCTACAATGTCATGCTATATGTTGCCATATGCCATTCTATACACTGCCAACTCCTTTTTAAAGATTTTTATTATTGAAGTATAGTTGACATAAAATGTTATTAGTTACAGGTATACAACGTAGTGACTGGACAATTCTATACATTACACAGTGTTCACCAGGATGGGTGTAGTTACTGTCTGTCACCACCCAACATTACTACCAACTCTAAAAGATGCAGCAGGACCCCATGCACATATTAGTTTGTTTTTTTAAGTAGTCTCTACACTCAACGTGGGGCTCTAACAACCCTGAGTTCAAGAGTCGCATGCTCTACTGACTGAGCCAGCCATGCACCCCACATCTTTTATAACCAACTTGACCAAAGAATTGGGTCTTTGATAGCAAAATTATTTCAACTTTTGTATTCTGTTTCTGAGTAAAGACAAAGAGTGTTTTATTCTATGTCACTGATTTACATTACATATTTTCCTTCTATTTGTTATGTGTGACCCCAGTTTACCTAATCTGAAAGAAATTCATGTCTTTCTTTTCCAAGGACTTTTTTGGGGTTGTTTTTGTTCCACCATATGTTAAAATGAATTTATGAGATTTCAAGGAATATCAAAGCTTTGTTAGAAACAGAAACTCTGAAAGAATAATTTTAATAATTTAAGATAAATATTTAGTTGGAAACATTTTATTCAGAAGCATAGTTATAAATAATCCTCTGTAAATTCCCAAGTTAGTACTTTTTACAAAACTATGGTAATTATAGCTATTAACAATATAATTATTCATTGTAGTAAATGTGAAACTAGGTTGTATGTAAAGATGGGCTTATTTCACCCCATACTTGTTTTCATAATAATTCAAAAGAAAACAGTGATTGAAGGGATTTTTACATTACTATGTGCCCTAGATAAGGAAGCATATGCAGTAAAATATTTTTTTTTAATGTCTAGAGACTTCAAAGGTGAATATTTCTATAGAAACTAACAAAACACCATATATTAGTCTAGGCGTTCAAGAGCAGGAATTTCCCAAGTGTCTGATTTTTATGGTTCCACAGTTCTCTACCATTTCCAGATGCTCTGTGCATTTAGAAGCAGGGGTTTGCTACATTTGAGAAGGCAAGCCAATAATCATAACCTTGATAACACTAACCTAAGTGCAGCAGAACAAAATGTTTTGTTGCAAATACATGCATCTGGTTTCTTTGTTATAATCTTACATCCTAGTAGTTCCTTTCAGAAAGGGAGTGAGAGTTGCCATATAACTAGACTCCCAAGAAATACACTTTGTTGAAGTATTTTGATATAATACATTCTGTTAGTTTTTGTTTAAATTGTCTCAAGAATTTTCAGAACACCCTAAATGTGCTCCCTGCCCTTCACCTTCTTTGTGTCTATTAATTGTGTGTAAGCCAGGGGTCCATGGACAACTCATGGATGATAACTGTGAACCTTCAGAAATGTATGGCAAGGTGTATTTGTCTACAATTTTTACAAGACAGCTTTCCTTAGATTTCCAGTGACCCTCCAAACAATAAATCTTACTAAAATATAAGGTGTGGATGGTTTGAAGAGACAAACTAGCATTTATTAATCACCTATTGCATGCCAGCATTTTACACTCATTAATTCATATAATTTTCACTGTGGTATAATGAGATAGTTGGAATGACTTCTATTTTATAATTGGGAATTTTAGACTGAGAAGTTGTGGGATTTGTTTAGTTATACAGCTAGTAAGTGACAGATTGGGCATTCAAACTCATATCCATCTTTCTCCAAAATGCATACATTTTCTGCTAAAATCTACTGCCACCCACAGAAAAGATATTTATTTAAAACAGTTGCTTGTCTTGTGGATTTTTATTTTTCTTCCATTGTTGACTAAAGAATATTCTGTACAGAGAACTCTGCATGGCACTTGTGCTTTAAGAGACACAGTATTTGTTTTTTGACCAGTTATATTTGCAAGTGTTTGGTTTGTCAAGACTGTTCTCGGCTTCTGTGTCTTCTTACCATAGCATTATTGCTGTGCATTATTCAGGACAGTGATTAATAAACCCATTCCGCAGATCATTTTTCTGATTCGTTTTACTGAAATGCCTTACCCACGGTTGAACTGAATCAACATGAAGGTTATACTGCTGGCTGGGAAGCTTAATGAAAGCCAGAACCTCAGAATGTGTGACCTACCAGAGTCAGACTAAAAACAAGGATGAATTTTCTAGTACCTCATTTTGATGCAGAACAAGCACTAGGAGGTCAAAGTTTAATTTGTAACAGGACTGGCTTTGTAATTTTCAAGCTCTATGTCCCCTACCCACTTGACTCATAGGAGACAAATAAAGCCACTCCTATGACCCAGCATGAGAATTCAGGAGTTTCTGTGTAAGTTTCCTTCATATTTTATCAGCAGGTCTTTGCGATTTTCCATCTGCTCTGCAAGTAAAGTGAGAATATCCCTTTCTCTAGGTAATGACAAAGGATGCCATAAGTGATATAGGATCTCAAAAGTAGCTTTCACCTTCATTTGTGCTTGCCATTCTAGAATAGAGTGGCTCATTTTCCTAGTTTATACTAATATCATGAAGCACTGTAATTGCAAACCAAGTGACTTCTGGCAGTCACTAATTTCTTACATCAGTTACACATAAAGAGAACAGATGGAAACAGTTGCAGCACTCAGAGGCTCCAGTATTTTTCTCTGTTAGCAGGCTTAATAAGCACCCATGGAATTTATGATTCCTTATTTCATTACCTCCTGGATCTTCCCCAAAGATATATCTCTATTGCTACGACCAGGATCACAGGCAGCTTACATTTGCACAGGAATCTTCTCTAGTCAGAATGGGGTCAGAACCTCAAGAAAGGTTAACCCAGGGGGCTAGGTGGATGGTTATGGCAATGGTGAATAACTTGCTTTTATTCTTTCTGACCTCCCATATTTCCTGCTGGCTTTTCAGAGCTCAGCCCAGGTAGTCCATTCTGATGCCCTGCACATTTTGAATAGTTTTGCTTAGAAAGAATGAAACAATTCAGCTGGCATTTTCATTTACGGGATGCTTAGGGCATGGGGTGTTTTGAAGAGATATCTTGACTATTCTTTGTAAAACTATTGACTAGCATCGAAATGTCAACATGTATCTCCTTTGTTCTAGACTTGGAAATGGAGTGCCAGATACTCACTTACAAAAATGAGATGGACTATAAGATTCTAAGTGGCTAAATAAATAAATAAAATACAATTACATGAGTGAAAACGAAAAATGTGCTGTGGTGAAATTGGTGGGGATTTGACTTTACCCAGAGGTCTTAACTGGTAGGAAATGGGATGGGGATCCTATGTGTTCTAAAATATGATTAGAAAAGAATTTTGGTCTTCAACCTTTGAATTTTTTAGAGTTTTAGTTGCTCTATCTAAAACTATGAGCAATGTCTTTTAGAACTGAAGGAGATCATGAAGGTCAGCTAAGTTTTTTGTTTGCTTGCTTTGTTTTGTTTATTTTGTTTTCCAAAACCATACAATTATTCTCTGATGATTTATAGTAAACTTTTGTCATGGCTCTAACCAGTCTAAATTTTTCACTCTAAAATTTGGATTTTTTTTAAATGCTTGATTTTAGTGATATTATTTTGGGGGGAAAGCCTTCCCCTGGCGAGGGAGGTTTGGTTGTTTCTCTATATCACTTTTTTGTTTTTGGGTTTTGTTTTGTTTTGTTTTTAAAGATTTTTTTTTTTTTAAAGATTTTATTTATTTATTTGAGACAGAGAGAATGAGAGAGACAGAGCACATGAGAGGGGGGAGGGTCAGAGGGAGAAGCAGGCTCCCTGCTGAGCAGGGAGCCCGATGCGGGACTCGATCCAGGGACTCCAGGATCATGACCTGAGCCGAAGGCAGTTGCTTAACTAACTGAGCCACCCAGGCGCCCCTTAAAGATTTTTTTTTTAAAGATTTTATTTATTTATTTGAGAGAGAGAGAATGAGAGAGAGCACATGAGAGTGGGGAGGGTCAGAGGGAGAAGCAGACTCCCTGCCGAGCAGGGAGCCCGATGTGGGACTCGATCCCGGGACTCCAGGATCATGACCTGAGCCGAAGGCAGTCGCTTAACCAACTGAGCCACCCAGGC
>NW_028046150.1:0-430 GCF_054177405.1 Leptonychotes weddellii
TGAGGTCAAAGAGGTTGCTGCCTGTGTTCTCCTTTTGAATGGAGCTTCTGATTGACCCAACCTGTGTTGCTGACACACCTTAAATTTAAAGACTCGGGGTTGAGCAAGATGGCGGAGGAGTAGGAGACCTGGATTTCATCTGGTCTCAGGAATTCAGCTGGATAGGGATCAAACCATTCTGAACACCTACAAACTCAACGGGAGATTGAAGAAAAGAATAGCAACAATTCTCTGAACAGAAAAGCGACCACTTTCTGGAAGGTAGGATGTGTGGAGAAGTGAATCTGAGGCGATATTCGGGAGGATAGACGGCGGGGAAGGGGGGCCTCCGTCACCCACTACGGGCAAATGATAGAGCAGCGGAGGACAAAATCAGAACTTTTACAAGTCGGTTCCACTGAGGGATGTCGCTCCAGTGGCTAAGCAGGGG
>NW_028046151.1:0-430 GCF_054177405.1 Leptonychotes weddellii
AAGACAGGCAAAGCAAGGGAAGCATGAACATAAAGTTCAGGATAGCTATTCCCCCTGAGGGAAGATAGAGATAAGATATGGCAAGAGCAAACAGAAAGACGTAGATTATTTACAATGTTCTAATTTGTGGGTGATGGTTCATGGGTATTCATTATATTTTTAAAAATGTATATATATATATATACACATATATACATATATGTATGTATGTATACATGTATATATGTATACATACATACATATATATACACACTTATATATATACATATATACACATACATATATACACATTTATATATATGCATATATATATATACACACACACATTTTAAAAAACTGAAGAGGGTCATGTAGAGTGATGAGAATATATCATGATTAATCCAATTAAAGATGCCTGAGGTCTTAAAAGAAAACAACAAAGAGGACCCCC
>NW_028046152.1:0-430 GCF_054177405.1 Leptonychotes weddellii
AGGATGAGGAATTAGGCTACGTAATGAGAATGAGGAGTGAAAAGGAAGTAGGATCCTGGGGCACTGATGGCACCATGGAGCCACTGGGCTGTTTGTCTCTGCACTTTTTTATGTGAGACAAATTATGCAAGGCTGTTTGGTTAAGCCACTGTCATCAGATTTCTGTTACATACAGTGCACACAAATGCTAAATGATGCAGAGCCCTTGATATAGCCTCTTTTTGTATCCTGTACTTTTTTTTTTTTTTAAAGATTTTATTTATTTATTTGACAGAGAGAGACACAGCGAGAGAGGGAACACAAGCAGGGGGAGTGGGAGAGGGAGAAGCAGGCTTCCCGCCGAGCAGGGAGCCCGATGCGGGGCTCGATCCCAGGACCCTGGGACCATGACCTGAGCCGAAGGCAGACGCTTAACGACTGAGCCACCCAG
>NW_028046153.1:0-430 GCF_054177405.1 Leptonychotes weddellii
TATGAATGGTCTCTTTGTATCCTTTACCTAAGTTTTTTTATTTCTTTCTTTCAACTTGAAAGAGATTTTTGTATATTAAAATTAACCCCTATATGTTCTCTACATTGCAATTATTTTTCAAACTTGTTATTATTGACTTTATGTTTTTTAGCTATAAAACTGTTTTAAATTTATATATGATAGAATGTCTATTTTATTTGTGTGTCTGTTTTTCCAGTTTTGTCCCCATGTCATCTTTCAAATTTTTTTTGTATAATTTTTTCTTAACTCTACTTTTAAGTCTTTTAGCCATCTGGAATTTATTTCTATATACTGTGTAAGATGAAGGTCCAATTTTATTTTCTTTCAGTCAGATAACTATATCACCACCATTTATTAAATAACTCACTCTTGGGGAAAGATGGCGGAGGAGTAGGGGACCCTATTTCAA
>NW_028046154.1:0-430 GCF_054177405.1 Leptonychotes weddellii
AGAAACTTAAAAAAAATTTCTTTAAAAAGACAATCTTTTAAACCAGAACCGACAGTGGAACAAATGTGGAATAGCTCCTTTTCCTATTTAATAAGTATATACTCTCATCCAGGGAGCAAATTCTTTTCTTTCCAGTCTAGTAGAAAGGAATTGCTTGAGCATCTCACAGTCACTCTCTAAAATATTTCCAGTCTCTTTTTCCCTCATTTTTCATTTTACCTCATTCCCAGGTAACTGGAAGTTAACCAGGAGGAAAATCCAAACTCTTACATAGTTTCATTTAAAAACAGAAAACAGTTTATCAAGTTGAGTAGGTTCCTTTGTACATTTTTACTCTACAAACAATTAACTCCTGAAGAATAATTGAGAAGTAACTTGTGGGAAAGAATGTCATACAATAAGGAAATCTCTATTTGGAGAGAAATTTACT
>NW_028046155.1:0-430 GCF_054177405.1 Leptonychotes weddellii
AGAGCACAAGTTGGAGGAGGGGGAGGACAGACTCCACACTGAACATGGAACCCCATGTGGGGCTCTGTCCCATGATACTGAGATCATGACCTGAGCGGAAATCAAGAGTCGGCCGCTTAACCAGCTGAGTCACCCAGAAGCCCCGTCGCGTCTGTTCTCACTTACTTCCACATTGTGTAATCTCGGGCAAGCTCTGTAGCCACTTTTGGGGGCCTCAGTAGCTGCCTCTGCAGAACAGGACTGCTCGTAGTCTTAGTGCTCTCTGGGTATCTACACTGATGCCTCGTGAGCGAGGACAGCCTCCCCGAGAGGACTCCGGGAGCACATTTTGAGATCCGCAAAATTCTTAGCCTAGCACATTCGAAGTGCTCATTAAACATTATCTAACACTGATAAGTGAAGCTGTTGGCGTGAACGGCATTTCTCCAGA
>NW_028046156.1:0-430 GCF_054177405.1 Leptonychotes weddellii
CGAACCATGAGAGACAATGGACTCTGAAAAACAAACTGAGGGTTCTAGAGGGGAGAGGGGGGAGGATGGGTTAGCCTGGTGATGGGTATTAAAGAGGGCACATTCTGCATGTAGCACTGGGTGTTATGAACAAACAATGAATCATGGAACACTACATCTAAAACTAATGATGTAATGTATGGTGATTAACATAACGATAAAAATTTAAAAAAAAAAAGACTGGGTAGGGGACAGTGTATTGTCACAGGAGCACTCACCTGAGACTCGGAGTTTAGTGTTCTGTCAAAGACACCTAGAACAGATTCAGATGTCTGCTATATACACCATATCAACAGACCAAAGAAGAAAAATCATATGACCAGACACAATTGATGCAGAAAAAGCATCTGGCACATTCCAACATCCAGTCATGATTAAAAAAAAAAAAAAA
>NW_028046157.1:0-430 GCF_054177405.1 Leptonychotes weddellii
GGGTGTTTTGAGAGTGCGTTCCAGAGAGACCCCAGAGAGATCAGGGGAGGCTTCTTGGAGGAGGAGACACCCTGCAGCTAAGATGCAAGAGGGCTGAGGGCTGAGGAAGGGGTTGGGGATGGGAAATGCCTCTCTGAAGGCAAAGCCATAGTCAATGCTGGGAGGGATCGTGTGCAGACCCTGAATAGGATATTAAGGATTCTGTTCCTTAGCCCAAGGGCTGTCTCTCTGATTCTCCCTTGGATGACTCAGGGGACACCTGGCTAGAGATGAGAATCTGGGGAGCCATGTGGGTGCTTGGCTTGGCACACAGAGAGCAGAATGGATATCACTCCTACTTGCCCCCTTAGCCTGGCATCATTGTGCAGTGGCCAACCTGTACAACCACACATGGCGGCCCAGAATTTTCATTCAATCAGCAGAGAAACAA
>NW_028046158.1:0-430 GCF_054177405.1 Leptonychotes weddellii
AGAGCACAAGTTGGAGGAGGGGGAGGACAGACTCCACACTGAACATGGAACCCCATGTGGGGCTCTGTCCCATGATACTGAGATCATGACCTGAGCGGAAATCAAGAGTCGGCCGCTTAACCAGCTGAGTCACCCAGAAGCCCCGTCGCGTCTGTTCTCACTTACTTCCACATTGTGTAATCTCGGGCAAGCTCTGTAGTCACTTTTGGGGGCCTCAGTAGCTGCCTCTGCAGAACAGGACTGCTCGTAGTCTTAGTGCTCTCTGGGTATCTACACTGATGCCTCATGAGCGAGGACAGCCTCCCCGAGAGGACTCCGGGAGCACATTTTGAGATCCGCAAAATTCTTAGCCTAGCACATTCGAAGTGCTCATTAAACATTATCTAACACTGATAAGTGAAGCTGTTGGCGTGAACGGCATTTCTCCAGA
>NW_028046159.1:0-430 GCF_054177405.1 Leptonychotes weddellii
GAGGGCTGGGCCTGAGAGCCACCCGTGCCATTTATTAGCTGTGGAACCTTGGGGATTTTTAACTTCTCCTGGTTTTTTAGTCTATAAAATGGGAAAAAGAATAGTGTGTATATGAAAAGATTCTTGAAAAGACCAAAAGACATAACACACATAACATGTTAAGCATGGTCTCTGGTACATCTGAAATAAATGCTCTATTAAGATCCTTTGGTTTACATAAGAGACTCTTAACCTCAGGGAACAAACTGAGGGTTGCTGGATTGGAGGGGGGTGGGAGGGATGGGGTGGCTGGGTGATGGACACTGGGGAGGGTACGTGCTACGGTGAGCGCTGTGAATTGTGTAAGACTGATGAATCACAGACCTGTACCCCTGAAACAAATAATACATTATTTGTTAATAAAATATGTTAACCAAAAAAAATAAATTAA
>NW_028046160.1:0-9322 GCF_054177405.1 Leptonychotes weddellii
CCTAAGTTAAACTATGGACTTTGGGTGATTATCATGGTTCAGTGTAGGTTCATGAATTGTAACAAGTATACCATTCTATGAGACCTGTGGGACATTATCAAACCTACCAGTATTCAAATTATGTGAGTCCAATGAGGAGAGGAGAGAAAGCAAGGGGCAGAAAGAATTTTTGATGAAATAATGGACCAAATCTTTTTAAAGTTTGATAAAATATGTAAATCTCTAAATTTGGTAAAATACATAAATTTACACATCCTAACTCTGGTTTCTTTTTCTTTTATTATGAAGGCAGCAGTCAGATTGGGTTAGGGCCCCACGCTTATGACCTCATTTAATCTTAATTACCTCGTTAAAGGCCATGTCTCCAAATACAGTCCCATTGGGGGTTAGGACTTAAGCATATGAATTTTGAGGTGATGCGGACCCTAACACTTTGTAGTCCAAGAACACAATTACAAAATTATAGACTGTCATATCTGATCTACTCTTTTATTATATTTATGTCACTTTTTCTTCTCTTGAATAATTATATTAGCCAAAGTTCCAGGAAACATTTAAGTAATAATAATGGTGATAGTCTTCTTGCCTAATTCTGGTCTTTAATACAAAACAATTCTAGTCCTTCACCATTAAGCATGATATACACATATGTATGTAAGCATGTGTTATTTATGTGTGCATATATAATATGTGTATGTGTGTATATACATACATATAAAATGAAAACATATCTATTACTATTTTGCTGTTTACTGAAGATACTCTTCATGTCATCTGTTTGCTTATGTACTTCCTTCCTTTTTATCATTTTTTTAATTCTATTCATGGCATTTAGCCATTATTGAATGGCTTTTAGAATTTATTGAAATGTGTGCTTTTTCCTGCTTTGTGCTTAATATGGTGAATCATATTAATATGTTTTACAATTTTGAGCCATTTTTACATTTCTTTAATGCAAACAAAATCACTTGGGTTTGGTGAATTATTATTTTACTACAATTTTTGAATTATATTTTTATTTTATTCATGATTCTTGCATCAGTATTCTATTTTTTTTATAGATATGGATAAAAATAAAAATAGCATTTGGATACTTCCCTTATTTTTCTCTGTTTACTTAAATTTTAATTATATTGGGATTTTCAAAAGTCTGATAGAATTCACTTATGAAATTAATCAGCACTTAAAAATGTGGGGAGGTGGACATGTTAGCTCTCAGAACATCATAACAGACCAGTTAGTATAGATACAATTGAGAAGTTTTGGAAACATTCTTCAGTCAACAGTTTTGATAAAATGCACTTTCCAATAAAAACCATCTGTTTTATTCTGATTTTCAAATTTCTATTTGTCTTGTTTATGGCATAATGTTCATCATAGCTAGTTCTTCATCATGGATTTTAATTTCTTGCTTTATTCATTCTTTAGTCATTTATTCATTCAACAAATATATATTTAGGATTGATTGAAATGAGATGGTTTCTGTCAATTTATTCTGTTCCTTTCATTGAGCCAGTGTCTGTTTCCTTAGTATGTCTTAGTATATCTTAAGATTTTCATTGAAAATTAGGTGGGGTGCCTGGGTAGCACAGTCAGTTTAAGCATCCACTCTTGGTTTTGGCTCAGGTCATGAGATCGAGCCCCACATCAGGCTCCAGGCTCCATACTCTTCCCAGAGTCTGCTTAAGACTCTCTTTTCCTCTCCCCCTGCCCCCCACCCCGGCTCTCTCTCTCTCTCTCAAATAAATAAATAAATCTTAAAAACAAAAAGAAAAAGAAAATTGGGCATTTGACTATTTTAATGGCTAACTCTGGAAATCAGATTTTCTCCCTTCCCCAGGGTTTGCTGTTTTCTTTTTCTTCTTTCTTCCTTCCTTTCTTTCTTTTGATTGTTGGAAGCAGTAGCAGTCCATTTGCTTTGTGATTTTTCCAAATTATGTAAAACTATTCCTTGTTGTATTTAATCCTTGAAGTCTCTCTTCCTTTACCTCCTGTTCAGTTAATCTTTTGACAGAGATTCCTTGAATAGCAGAAGATAAAACAAACAACACACCAAAATTCAAAAAAAAAAAAAAAAAGGAAGAAGCAAACAAACAGAAGAAAAGCAACCTCTCCCAGGCTTTGCAGATTGGCTCTGTGCCAGTATACTCTTTAGCACGTAACTAGACTTGCTCTGATCCTGGGAATCTGCCCATGGTGAAAGCTTAAGGCCTTCTGAGGTCTTTTCTGGGCATGTATATTGTCAGAGCATGTATGTGACTTTCTAAATTTTCTCCTATACACTGCTGCTTTTGATCTCATTTCCCAGAGTCTCACCCCAGCATCTCCCCCATGCCTTAAATGATCTGTATTATGTATTCATCAATAAGCTCTTGTCCCAAGCATCTGGTGGTGGTGGTGGGGGGGCATCTATAGTTCACCTGGCAGCTTTTATTGTCAGAGCCCACTACTTTTTCTGCCTGAGTTCTGAGGGAGGCAAAACAGAGTCAAGTACCTTGCATCAGTCTTTCAGGTATTCCTCATATAGGTTAGAACAGATATGTACAGTAAATCTCTGTTTTCCAGAAAGATTCAGTTTATGTTTGTTTGTTTTAATGTTGGTGTGGAGGAGGGATCTTAGAGCTTCCTAGTCCACTATTTTTCTCCACATGGTCCACTTTTAGCTTGTAAAAGGTATTGGTTATCAGTTTTTATGTCTTTTTGTATTTTTTTTTTTTTACTATCTTGATGAGAACTTAGTAAAAAGCCTACCAAAATGTATAACCTGTTACCAAATTGCTTTGGATGTTCAAATATCTAAATTTTAATGTATATAAAGAAAATACATAAATTTTCCTTCCAACTGGTGACTTTTTTTTTTTTTTTTTTTAGCCTTCTTGGTTACACAAGGAGAACAAATGAAACTCCAATCATTCCAGTTGGAAAACTTCTTGTCAGTGTTGACTCTTCCTTTTCTTTAGCCTTATATGATATTTTGCTAGGACCTGCTGATTTCATTGTACCTACCAAAATATGAACTAAAATGTTTGAAACCTCTAGCTCTAGTGTCCCATTCCCTGATCCCTCCCCTGGTTCAATACTGTTTATATCCCAGCATAGAATATTGCTTCATGGAATGATTCCCCTATCCCTTGGAACTCTCTTATCTCTAAATTCCTATCACACTTACATTATAAACATAGATTATAATACTAATACTCAACTGTCTCATGTTGTTATCTTTGGAATGAAGAGACAAAAAGAAGAGAGAAGTAAATTAACATGAATTGAGAATTTCCTCCCTCTCAATTTTAGACATACGATAACTTGTTTAGATAACTTGTCAAAGTTATGTAATTGGTAATTGGTAGGTAGGAGAACAAAACTCAGTCTGCCAGAATGCAGTATCCATCATGTTTCCCAATACACAGGCTACCTCAGAATAGGTAGTTCCTTAGAAGACCTGTAATATCTTTTCCATTCATTCACATCTCATCTTATCTTTCCATTTTTGCTACCATCTGCTTCAGGTTCATATCACTTCATCCATGCAATAGTCTCATAATGTTCCTATTTTTCCCATCTACTTCCAGCCTTATATACACAGTCAAAATGATACATAAAACAAAACAACAGCCACTAAACACCAAACTCTCAATCTTTCACTTTTTCTCAGAACTGTTCATTCTGTATTGGCCCCAGGTTACAGTGCACTTTCCTTAGTCTAGAGTTCAATACTGGGGCACCTGGGTGGCTCAGTCATTAAGCGTCTGCTTTCGGCTCAAGTCATGATCCCAAGGGCCTGGGATCCAGCCCCGCATTGGGCTCCCTGCTCAGTGGGACGCCTGCTTCTCCCTCTCCCACTCACCCTGCTTGTGTTCCCTCTCTCGCTGTGTCTCTCTCTGTCAAATAAAAAAAAAAATAGAGTTCAATACCCTCTGTGATTTTGAGCCCTCTCTTAATGATCCCATTTGTAAATCCCATATGTCATATAAACCAAATATTTATTATTGCTAATATTTCCACTGTACCCTATATACACGTTTACTGTTTCAGGCTTTTAAAAACTTTTGTGTGGTTGTGTTTGCTGAAACACCATACTTGCAGTCTCTTCTCCGTATGTTCGGATCCTCCTTGACACTTTATTTATGTACATCAAAAAGGTAGCATAAAATTGGGGTGTCTGGGTGGCTCAGTTGGCTCGGGTCATGATTCCAGGGTCCTGGGATCGAGCCCCACATCTGACTCCTTGCTCTGAGGGAAGTGGGCTTCTCCTTCTGCCTGCCGCTCTCCCTGTTGTGCTTTCTCTCTGTCAAATAAATAAAATCTTAAAAAAAAAGGTAGCATAAAACTATAGCAAAATATAGAAAAATCCTATCTTATCTTAATTGATAAATGGTATGTTTTATAAAAATTTATCTTCTCAAATCTTCATATGCAACTGGCTCAGCGTAGGTATCCCAACAATTGCTTTGGTGAATGAACGAATGCCTCAGTTTAGACCACCGAAAACTAATTTAAAGTGAAATCACCTCCTTCCCCTTGTCCTCATATCATGTTAAAAAAATGAGAGAATTGGGATGCCTGGGTGGCTCAGTCAGTTAAGTGTCTGCCTTTGGCTCAGGTCATGATCCCAGGGTCCTGGGATCAAGCCCCACATTGAGCTCCCTGCTCAGCAGGGAGTCTGCTTCTCCCTTTGCTTGCCACTCCCCCCTGCTTGTGCACACTCTCTGACAAATAAATAAATAAATAAATAAATAAATAAGAGAATGACTCCTGAATCCTGGCCTAAATATAAAATTGCTCCCTGACATTTTATGCAGTATAGTGTAGTATTTGAGAACACAGACTTGGAAGTCAAAAAACCAAGGTTTAAATCCTTATAATAGTTATTAGGTGTAAGAGCTTGGATAGAGATAGTTTCCACTTCATAGGGTAGTTATGAAGCCTGAAATGTCTTTATTTCTAGAGCTTGCTCTGATCTAGAACTTCAGGCACAATATCCAGACTGAAATGAACCTTTCAAGAGGTAGAAAATTTTTGTGGTATTCCAATAGGAATAACCGATAACCATTCTATCACATCTGGGAATTCCATTCTTCTCCCAGATTGAAGGTAGGTTGCTATAACCATCCTCCCATGAACTGAGTCTCAACCAAGGCTGCTATGTACAATTTTTCCTGCACATGACACTTTCACTATTTATGTTAGAGGTGCCACTAATTAATGAGCACTAGTTTAAGCTTATAATCATGACTTGTCTTTAGTGATACAAAGAGGCCCCATAATTTTTCATTGAGCTGTCAGGAATGCATATGTATTTTGTCACATATTAAGACCAGATTCTGGTGTACACTTAATACTATAAAATATCTTACTTTTTGCAAAATTTTCCTAAAGCTGCATCAGTAACACTAATGGTATCTTTACTAGGGAAGTAACTAATATCTCCTCTGCAATGCATGCTTCTTCATGCTACCCTCCATTATGCCTCCATTAGAACTGGAATTATTCCAAGAATAAAACAAGTGAAATGAGGTTGGTACTGATAGGCAGGATGGTGAAAGAGCCCCTTTCTAGCAAATTATCAACACATCCTTCTGATCTCAAATTTCTTAAGTATATATGGAGGTGTGTGTGTTGGGGGGAGAGACTTGCTCATCAGATCTCAAAATATTGGAAAAAGGAGTCCTCCTAGGAGCTAGAATATAGTAAATTCTAGCCAAATAAAAACCAGTCCAGAGAAGCAGAGACCAATATAATACACCAAAATAGAAGAGGTTATATTGTAGAATATCCAAAAGGGAAATAATCTCAATTTACTTTGAACCTATTTATGAATTAGTGTCCTTTAAATGGTCATTAAAGGAAGTCAGTTGCTTTCCCCATAGTAACATTGATATTTACCATGACCCCCAAGTGTGCTCTCTTCAAAGAAATAATCTTGGATTAGATGCACTATAGGACTAGCTGGGTAAAATTTCTGAAGTCCACCTGTGAGAAACTAAGAAGTCACTCCCAAATTCTGTGCATCCAGTCAACTACTACATCCTTTAATTCTGCCTCTTTAATGTTTTTTTTCATCTCTATCCTTTTATATACACTCCCAGAATTATTTCTTTACACCAGGCCAATACCTTCTCTTTTTTGAAGCTTTGCAGTATCCATTTCTACTTGTAGTCTAACCCTCACCAATTAGTACCCCATATTGCTAATGGAATGACCTTTCTAAAACATAAGTATTGTCATTTTCTTCTACTTAAAACTCCTCATTATGTTGCCTCCTCTAGAAAACATCCCCTTTTTTCTCACTATCCCACCTACTGTCTCCATAACATAATATGTTTAACCCTATTATTCTACTTAATAAGTAAATGGGAGATAATGGCCTGTGATTTTTTTTTTTTGAGTACACAAATTATGTCATTATTTCATCCCCAGTGCCCAGTTCATTTTCTACACATACTGAGCATTAAGAAAGTTTCTGTTGAATGATTAAAAGGAATTTTTCTAATATCTGGGCTAGAGACCAGGATAAATGAGGATTTGGGATTTATAAATATAGTGACCATAAACATCCCCCCACCCCATAGTGACCATAAACTTTTTTTTTTAGATTTATTTATTTATTTTAGAGACAGAGGGAGTGGGAAGGGGCAGAGGGAGAGGGGAGAGAGAATCCCAAGCAGACTCCATGCTGAGCCTGAAGTGAGATGCAGGGCTGGATCCCACAACCCTGATATCAGGATCTGACCTGAAACCAAGAGTTGGAGGCTTAACCAACTGCACATCTAGGCACCCCAACCATAAGATTTTTTTTTTTTAAGATTTTATTTATTTATTTGACAGAGAGAGGCACAGCGAGAGAGGGAACACAAGCAGGGGGAGTGGGAGAGAGAGAAGCAAGCTTCCCGCAGAGCAGGGAGCCCAATGTGGGGCTCGATCCCAGGACCCTGAGATCATGACCTGAGCCGAAGGCAGATGCTTAACGACTGAGCCACCCAGGTGCCCCAAGATTTTTTTTTTATGTTATGTTAATCACCATACATTATATCATTAGTTTTTGATGTAGTGTTCATGATTCATTGTTTGCGTATAAGCTTTTTAAACTTCACTTTATTAATAACAGTAGTTGTAATCTGCTGACTACATACCATATCCTAGACTCTGGTGTTAGAAAACAAACAGAACCCTTACACTGAGCCTGTGTCTTTACAATGTCAATATGCTTAATGAAGGGACTAAAAATCTAATCATTCTGCTTGGTCTTTGGTCTACACAGTTCCATACAACTACTTGTAATTATGTGATTTGGGGAACAAACTGATGAACTCTGGCCTGCCTTTTCATCCAGCCTCCTTTACACTAAAATAATATTCTTTTTTTTTTTAAAGATTTTATTTTTAAATAATCTCTACACCCAATGTGGGGCTCGAATTCACAACCCTGAGATCAAGAGTTGCATGTTCCACCAACTAAGCCAGCCAGGCACCCCTAAAATAATATTCTTTATTTAGCTTTTGATCATGTTTAACATTTGGTGCAAGGAGGAAGGGTATGGGTAAACTATCACAGGAGTATGAAAAGTCTCACTGAGATAACTTAAAAAATATTTTCCCTCTTGGTACATCTTGAAATTGGTGTGGAAGAGATTATTGGGTTTCTTTGTAACTGTTTAGATGAGCAATATTGAAAAGACAAGATGGCATCAGTCCTTGTAATACAACAGAGTTACAATGGTCTACAAGGAGCCTATTCAATTCTGCCAGCTTATTTCTCCTGGAAATCATGTTATTTGCTAGTTGACATATTGTAGAAATTAATAGCCTGGTCATATTTACTGTCCTTTAAGAAATGTTCCAATTGCTTTTGTAGTGCTCGAGCATTTATTTTTGTTGCAAACAGAAATCTCAGTCCTCTTTCCATTGCATTATGTTCTCTAACTTTGCAGCTTTGCATGATATTGGGTCATAATCTGCAGTAGATTTTTGTTATTATTGGGATGAAGAGCAATTTTCAGAACACTTTTTACAAAGATGTGAATTCAAAAGCAAATTCCTTTCTTCTGTATATATAAATTTAATAGCTAATTGAAAAAAAATTATATTTGACATTTCAGAGAAGCAACTTGACTACATGTGAGTTGTTAAAAATGCTGTAAATATAGTTTGCATTGCCATTGACTTTAACATATCCAATTGAGGTCTAAAATTACTTCCTCTAATCAGATGGTATAAATATAAACAGTTCAGTTGGTAATAGTCATTATTACCATCATCACTGTCATTATTGAAATGTCTACTAGATTCTTTGAATACAATATAATATTTAAATATCTTTAATGATATGCAGAGTGTTAGAATAATTATTTTCTAATCACTTTATGTTAAGAAGTTTCCCCTAAGAGGTGGTCCAAATAATCTCCTAGGAAAATAGAGCTTTTTAAGGCATTTTCTGTTACCCAACATTTCTTCAGGTGTAATAGTCATCCATGATAAAATTCATCAGTAGAACTCCTTTTATGGCAGGAATCATCTTACCCTGTGGGATGTGAAGTCCAAGTCCTAATTTTTTAATGTCTCCTGTTGAATGAATTACTTTATTCCACCAACTGGCAAGAAATGGATGCCAGGGGATCTATATATATATAACACTCTCAAAAAACTCAGTTTAGTGAGGGAGATGGATACACAATTAACTATAAGACAACATATGAAAATCTATGACGATATACTCAAATTGAAGTTCTGCTAGCCTTGTTTACTCTTCTTGCTCTCCCCCATTTTTATCATGAGGAAAGATCAGGGCAGGAAATAAATTGAATGATGTAAATGATGTGAATGATAGTAAACAATAGTATATAAAAATATACTTCAGAAAAAGAGTTACTCCAGGAATTCAGATATTTGGCAGAAGTCTCAGATCAAGAAAGAACTTATCAAACTTAACACCCAAAGAACAAATAATCCAATCAAGAAATGGGCAGAAGACATGAACAGACATTTCTGCAAAGAAGACACACAAATGGCCAACAGACACATGAAAAAGTGCTCCACATCACTCGGCATCAGGGAAATACAAATCAAAACCCCAATGAGATACCACTTCACACCAGTCAGAATGGCTGACATTAACAAGTCAGGAAACGATAGATGTTGGCGGGGATGTGGAGAAAGGGGACCCCTCCTACACTGTTGGTGGGAGTGCAAGCTGGTGAAGCCACTCTGGAAAACAGTATGGAGGTTCCTCTAAAAGTTGAAAATAGAGCTACCCTATGACCCAGCAATTGCATTACTGGGTATTTACTCCAAAGATACAAATGTAGTGATCCGAAGGGGTACAT
>NW_028046161.1:0-430 GCF_054177405.1 Leptonychotes weddellii
TTATCAGAGCCTTAAGAAACTTGAGTCCAAATCATAACCTTACGTGGAGTATTTGTGGGAGGTGAGACAAGATAGTATACTTTAGTGCCCACATGAAAACATCTTTGGCCATCTATTGAGATAGTATAGCAAAATGATTTTTGAAAAATGAGTCTTGGATTCAAGAACACCAGGGTTTGAATAAGGACTCTGCCACTTTCTATTTATATGTTGTGGGCTAAGTTATTTAAATTCTACACCTCAATTTCCTCATCCACAAAATAAAGATGATAATTTCCATAGGAACATTTAAATACTGAAATAAGCTAGTGTATGTAAAATGCTTTACAAGAAAGTAAACAATCAAATGTAGATGTTTTTCCCTCTTCTTAGCATAGCACTCCTAAGCAAATTTCCCACTATGCAAATTGCCCACTGTGATGCTGTGAAA
>NW_028046162.1:0-430 GCF_054177405.1 Leptonychotes weddellii
GTGTGCTAATTACAGAATCAAACTGATCCACTGACTGAAAGTTTCTTCAATGAAACTTCGAATCAACATGCTCAGAACCTATTTGTCCCTCAGTCCTAGGAAGCATATAGCATTCGTGCCCAGCTAATTATGACCACAGAGCTCTGCTGCTCGATATCATATGTCATCTCAAATGCCAAAGTCATCTTCACATATCACTTTAACTAGTTCTTTTTGCTTGATGTACTCTAATGCGTGGCTCTTGAAGCAGTGGATAAAATCCTTTCTTCGAGGAAGATGACATGGTGGCACTTGGGGATCAAATAAACCTGACTTTGAATCCAACTTCTACCACTGATTAGCCATAGGACTGGAGCAAGGTATTAAACTTTTATGAGACTCAGTTTTCTCATCTTTTTTTTCCTAATAGATTTTACTTATTTATTTGAAA
>NW_028046163.1:0-430 GCF_054177405.1 Leptonychotes weddellii
CTTGTCACTTTGTCCAGAGGAGAACAGATGAATGAGAGAACAGAATGCTAACAGGGTAACAATGTCCCCAGAAAAATATACACTAAACATATCAGAAGAGACCTGAAACCGGGGGAAAAGAAAGGGAAAGAAAGAAAAAAGAAATAGAAAAAGATAAAAACAAACAAACAAAAAAGAATATGATCAAATATGATCAGGCTGGTGTATTGATCAGTGCCACACACTAGATATTGGGCATATTTTGGTCTGTTAGAAGAAAGTGCTTCCCAAAATTTTAAAGAAACGAAAACATATATGCCCAAAAATAAGAGCTAATATGATAAAGGGATGGAATATGACTGTAAAGATGAAAATTATAAAAGATTTTATAAAAGGAATTGATAAGAAGTTGGTTGAAAAAAGAAAGAAGAGGATTTAAAAAAAAAAAAAA
>NW_028046164.1:0-430 GCF_054177405.1 Leptonychotes weddellii
AGAAACTTAAAAAAAATTTCTTTAAAAAGACAATCTTTTAAACCAGAACCGACAGTGGAACAAATGTGGAATAGCTCCTTTTCCTATTTAATAAGTATATACTCTCATCCAGGGAGCAAATTCTTTTCTTTCCAGTCTAGTAGAAAGGAATTGCTTGAGCATCTCACAGTCACTCTCTAAAATATTTCCAGTCTCTTTTCCCCTCATTTTTCATTTTACCTCATTCCCAGGTAACTGGAAGTTAACCAGGAGGAAAATCCAAACTCTTACGTAGTTTCATTTAAAAACAGAAAACAGTTTATCAAGTTGAGTAGGTTCCTTTGTACATTTTTACTCTACAAACAATTAACTCCTGAAGAATAATTGAGAAGTAACTTGTGGGAAAGAATGTCATACAATAAGGAAATCTCTATTTGGAGAGAAATTTACT
>NW_028046165.1:0-430 GCF_054177405.1 Leptonychotes weddellii
TACCATGGGTGGGTGTGGTGGGGTGAATGGTGGCCCCAAAATATATGTCCATGTTCTAATCCCTGGAACCTATGAATATCACCTTATAGGGCAAAAGATTTGATGAAGTCAATGATCTTGAGAGGAGCTTATCCTGAGTTATCTGAGTGGGACCTGAATGCAGTCACATGTATTTCTTTTTAAATCAAGGTATAATTGAGATATAACATTATATTAGTTTCGGGTGTATAAGACAGGGATGTGACATATGATATATGGTGAATGATCACCATAGTCAATCTAGTTAACATCAATCACCATACATGGTTATAAACATTTTTGTTCTTGTGATGAGATCTTTTTGTTTGTTTTTATTCTTTTTTTTTTTTCTATTTATTCATGAGAGACAGAGAGAGAGAGAGAGGCAGAGGGAGAAGCAGGCTCCCAAGGA
>NW_028046166.1:0-430 GCF_054177405.1 Leptonychotes weddellii
ACCCCATGGCACCATCCTTTCCCAGGCCGGACAGTCTCGGTTCCACAAACGCCAGGGAGCGGGCCATGCGGGCTCCCGGGGGTGACTCCTCTAGGCCCCCATCACATCCCCGCAGCCCCCGATGGGCCAACTTCAACAGGGTTTCAGCAGGTTTCCCGGACGGTTACTGTGCGGCTCCCCCTCCCAAGCTTCCCCCGAGCGCACAGATGCCCGCAGGCTGCGCATCCTCCCCGGGCGCTCGAACCCAGCAGCCCCCTCACCAGCAGGTGGCGGAGGGAGGAAGGCAGAGGTGTGCTTGGCAGGAACACTGCTTACATGTATACGCCACTTAGGAAAAGGTTTTTGTTAAACAACTCAGATCAACCTAAGCCCTTCTATTGCTACCAAGTGCTGTCAACAAAACCATTCCATGACTACAGAGACAGAGAAG
>NW_028046167.1:0-430 GCF_054177405.1 Leptonychotes weddellii
ATTTTATTGTTATGTTAGTCACCATACAATACATCGTTAGTTTTTGATGTAGTGTTCCACGATCCATTGTTTGCGTATAACACCCCGTGCTCCATGCAGTACGTGCCCTCCTCAGTACCCACCACCAGGCCAACCCATCCCCCCACCGCCTTCCCCTCCAAAAACCTCAGTCTGTTTCTCGGAATTTTAAAGGAACTACTTATTTCCTGTGAGAATGGCCTCATGTTTGGTGAACACAGCTCTGGAACAGAAGCCATGGAAACTGGCGTCCTCCTGGTGATACCTGGAGACACAGGAACACCTGTGATATAAGTAAGAACACCTACCATTATCAGTGATTGTCCCTCTGTTACCCACTTACTGCTTGAGGATGTTGTGAGGGTGACTGTTGGCCAGAATGAGTGTAAGGTTTTTGTAAGGTCTTTAGAGA
>NW_028046168.1:0-430 GCF_054177405.1 Leptonychotes weddellii
ATAATCTTTGTGTTGGTGGAGGGTCTGGCCTCGATGTTGACGGCCGCTGCCTGGTCACGGTGGTGGGTGCTGAAGGCTGGGGAGGCTGTGATGATTTCTTAACATAAGACAACAGTGAAGTTTGCCGCACTGATTGACTCTTCCTTTCAGAAATGATTTCCCTGCAGCATGTGATGCAGTTTGACAGCATTTTACCCACAGCAGAACTTGTTTCCAAATTGGGAGTCAATCCTCTCAAACCCTGCAGCTGCTTTAGCAACGAGTTTATATAGTCTAAATCTTTTCTTGTCAATTCTACAATCTTCACAGCATTTTACCAGGAGTAGATTCCATCTCAAGAAACCACTTTCTTTGTTCATCCATCAGATGTAACTCCTCATCTGTTCAGGTTTTATCAAGAGATGGCAGTGATTCAGCCACATCTTCAGGC
>NW_028046169.1:0-430 GCF_054177405.1 Leptonychotes weddellii
CAATTCGTTTTAAAAACTCTCTAGATGATTGAGATAAATGTAAAAATGTAAGAATCACTGAGATAAACTATTCTTATTATGTTCTATCATTCCTTACTCCAGGCTGAAACTTTTAGGAACAAGATCTTTCATGGAAAACACAATAAACATCTATAGCCACATGGTATAGTTATTAGAGTAAGTTTTGGACCTGATCTGGCATATTTTAGAATTCTCCAAATGATTAAATCTCCCTTGGGCGCCTGGGTGGCTCAGTCGTTAAGCATCTGCCTTCGGCTCAGGTCATGATCCCAGGGTCCTGGGATCGAGCCCCACATCGGGCTCCCTGCTCAGCGGGAAGCCTGCTTCTCCCTCTCCCTCTCCCCCTGCTTGCGTTCCCTCTCTCGCTGTATCTCTCTCTGTCAAATAAATAAATAAAATCTTTAAAAAA
>NW_028046170.1:0-430 GCF_054177405.1 Leptonychotes weddellii
ATCTCAGGACCCTGGGATCATGACCTGAGCCAAAGGCAGATGCTTAACGACTGAGCCACCCAGGCGCCCCTTTTTTTCTTTTTCAAGTATCATTCCTTGTTTTTGTTTTGTTTTTTTAAGATTTTTATTTATTTATCTGACAGAGAGAGAGAGAGAGAGAGACAGCAAGAGAGGGAACACAAGCAGGAGTGGGAGAGGGAGAAGCAGGCTCCCCACTGAGCAGGGAGCCCGATGAGGGACTCGATCCCAGGACCCCAGGATCATGACCTGAGCTGAAGGCAGACGCTTAACGACTGAGCCACTCAGGCATCCCTCTTGTTTTTTGTTTTTTAAGATTTTACTTATTTATTTGAGAGAGAGAAAGAGAGAGCATGAGTGGGTGGGAGGGGCAGAGGGAGAAGGAGAAGCAGACTCCCTGCTGAGCAGGGAG
>NW_028046171.1:0-9322 GCF_054177405.1 Leptonychotes weddellii
TCCAGGTCTCCTACTCCTCTGCCACCTTTTCTGTTTAAATCTCTTAATTAACCTCTTGAGAACCATGCTAGAATTATGTGTCGGGAAGGGAAGAGGGGAAGCTTCTGCTTACAAAGTACTCAGTATAACACCTTGCTTTTGAGAGGTTTACTAAATTACTTCATAATCATGATAAGGGATTAGTATTAAAAAGCAATTTTAGGGGCGCCTGGGTGGCTCAGTCGTTAAGCGTCTGCCTTCGGCTCAGGTCATAATCCAAGGGTCCTGGGATCAAGCCCCGCATCAGGCTCCCTGCTCCGCAGGAAGCCTGCTTCTCCCTCTCCCACTCCCCCTGCTTGTGTTCCTTCTCTCGCTGTGTCTCTGTCAAATAAATAAATAAAATCTTTAAAAAAAAAAAAAAGCAATTTTAGTAGGCATAATCTCTATAATTAGTCTTATTATTTTTTAACACACTGAAGTATTATCCACTTACCTTGTTCTCTTCCCTTTGCATCTCTTTTTTCCTGTACATTTGTAGGGGGAAAAAATCACCACCACATAGCAGGGCCTAGTGGGCAGTTTTGGCGGAGACAGAGGACCAGTGCCTCCAAATAATAAGTTCCATTGCTAAGAACAAAACTAGGAACTGTCATCAGGATACACTGGGAATTGTTCAGAGGAGAAAAAGCCCATTTCAGTCCTTAAAACTAAACTATACAAAAATCTGATAGGTCTGAAAATTGGCTAGGCACTGTGAAGAGCAGCGTATCCCATATATCATCTGCTTTCTCCATCACCTTTTCGGTGTAAATCCCTTATAATTAGCTTTTAAAAATCAAACAATGAATCTTTCATATTTTGTAAAGGAGAGGAAAAAAAAACATGCTGACTCAAAAGGGAAATAGGAAAAACAGGAAAAAAGGAAAACTGACTAGCCATCTCAGAGTGTAAGAAGGTATGGTTATTATGAAACAGAATTAGAAATCCATAAGAAAATAATTATCATCCTTTAGGGAAAATGCTGTAAAACGGAGGGAATAATGCAGGGAATAATGAAATTTCAAAATGAAGCAACCAAATTAAGTCTACAGAGCCAGCAGAAAAGAACAGATCTGACACTGAGAAATTGTATCAGTAATGTGGAAGGCAAACATGATAAGCTCATCTCAAATGCTAAACGAGGGTGAAAAATGTTCAGAATGATGAGAGAGAAGATGTTAGATGTACAAAGCACAGAGCTGGACACTACCAAATAATTTGAAGTGTTCTTGGGGAAGAACTCATGCAAAAGCTTGAAAGAAAACAAGAAAAACTTAGGCAGCTTTGGTGTTTTTTCTTTGACATGGTTAAACCAGGGTAACCTTATACTTCCCTGTAGAAGCCCATAGAATAACACCTACTGATTTTTGAGAGGAAGAGCCTGTGACCCCACTTTATTGTATAGGGCCAGGTTATGAATATTTTATGAATGAAGGTGATGGAAAGGACATAAATATGCAGGAACTCAAAAAATGCCGCTCACAAAACTTACTTGAATATTTATACCATCCATTGAGAAAATAATTTCATTAAGAATTATAATTACTATAAATTGACATAGCATAAAAATTAAATTGGATTATAAAATTTATATAACATAACATAATAAATTAAAAACATAAGAGTGGGCTTTGTCCCGCAAAAGAACTTATATCATTTCTCTTGGCTGGGTAGAATCTCCAGCCTGGACAAAGCTTTACTCTGATGTTCTTTTCTTAGCTTCTTTTAACCCTAGTCTTACTCAGATCCCAGAAAGTATTTTACTCACCTCAACCTCCTTCCTAAGCCCCAAAACTTAGATGAACTGTCTTACCTTGTTGATGAAGACTACAGGTGCCGTAGTGCTGTTGTCTTTCAACACTCCTCAACAGTGCAAAATGCTTCCTTTGCATTCTTGAAATCCTTCCTGAGAAAATTATATTACATTACATTGCATTTTTTCCATAAAAAATAATATATGTACACTATAAAAAATAGTATAGTAAAAATACAGAAAAGAAAAAAAGAAAAAGTAAGGGCGCCTGGGTGGCTCAGTTGGTTAAGCGACTGCCTTCGGCTCAGGTCATGATCCTGGAGTCCCTGGATTGAGTCCCGCATCGGGCTCCCTGCTCAGCAGGGAGTCTGCTTCTCCCTCTGACCCTCCCCCATCTCATGTGCTCTCTCTCATTCTCTCTCAAATAAATAAATAAAATCTTTAAAAAAAAAAAGAAAGAAAGAAAGAAAAAGTAAGATTCTTCTAAATTTACCACCCAGAAGGGATATTGTCTTTATCTTTTACATCTATTCTCATCTTCATAAGCCTTCCTATGGGAAGCAGAATTTTGGTCCCCATGATTGTCATGCCCTGGTATCATGCTTAGTTTTTCTTGCTTATCTGAGTTGTTTTATGAATACATCTGTGATTCTACGACATGATGTTAAATAAAAGTATAGGCTACTAATCAGTGAAAATTATTGCATCTGAATTTTTACTGATACATAAAAAGACTAGAAGGAAAAATAGACTAGATATATACTAGAGCAATACTTATATATATATATGAACATATTAACAATGGTTATCCCTGGATGATGGATTTAGAATAGTAATTTGCTACACAGCAATAGAAAGCAAATACATAAACCCTTACAAATAACAGAGAATAGACTTGCCAGTTAACTATATCTTAATTTCTTTTAATTTAAACAGTTTATTTTCAAACATTGAAGTCTATTCAAAACTTAGTTCTCCCTCAGCCTTGGTCTAAAAAATTGTGGATGACTATTCCACAATATTTGGAGTATTTGCTCTTCACATTCAAGAATATGGCCTGCTAAAATCTTCTTTTATGCATACAAATACAATATTGTAGTTTGTCTTGGAAAATTACCAATCATTTAGAATTTAAGTTTTCCCCCTTCCCTGCCTCAAGAAAATATGTAGGTAAATGAGGATGGGCTTACTGTGTTCTCATGGCAACAGTGACAAAAAGATCCTGGATTCCTTATAGCGTCCTTTGGATGCCTAGTGGTTTCTATGATGGGATGACAGATAACCACTGAGATTCCATGGGCTCCATGTGGCCTTTGAGATACTTATAAAGTTTGTTTTTATTTTGAGTTTAGTTCAGTATTAATACTTTCAACATTTTTGTTTATTTTACATTACAGATTTTAATTATCTGGAATTTATTTGATTACATTTATAAAATGAAATGCCAAATTAGCCACATTTCTGAAAACTTAGATAATTTCTTCAGTATCACTTTCTCAGTGTTCCATTTCTTTCTCACCTCCTTATAATACTTGCCAGTTTCCATGCCTCTCCATTGTCATCACTAAAGTAATTAAGAAAATTAAACAGTGACAACAACAAAATTACCTTCAAAAGAACTGACATATTTGGAATATTTGCTCTTCACATTCAAGAATATGGCCTGCTAAAATCTTCTTTTATGCATACAAATACAATATTGTAGTTTATTCATGTAGCTTTTGTATGCTTGTTATAAGGATTAATATACTTTATTGATTTTTTTGAAAGAGAATTCTTGTGGACTTGTCAATTCTGCTCTTCCTATTGTCTGTTATTTCTGATTTTGTCCTTATTATCTTCTTTCTTTTTTTGAAACAGACTTCTTGCATGGACTACATGCTGCTTTTATTTCTGTTTTGTTTATTTTTCTCTTTTTTTGAGGTATAATTGACATATAACATTGTTAATTTCAGGTGCACAACATAACTCATTTACTCATTTTTTTACATGTTCACTCCACCTACTCTAATCCCAACCACCATCACGTCTTGCCTGTGACAGTGCAACAGTCTATTAATGGCTCTTCTGCCTGTGACTTTATCTTCTTAAAATCCATGGCTCACATTACAGACTCACACAATCTGATCGAAAATATTATAAAATGCAGATTTCCAATAGGAGTTTCCTTGAGACAGCCCTGATATTTAACCTCTTGAGAACCATACTAGAATAACGTGTTGGGAAGAGAAGAGGGGGAGGTTCTGCTTACAAAGTACTCAGTATAACACATTGATTTTGAAAAGTTTACTAAATTGCACATAAGGGATTAGTAATTAAAAAGCAAACCAGTTCTTTGATCTAGCATGCCTGAAGGATAGGGAGAAATGGCAACTGGCTTATTATGGAGTTGTTATAATGGAAAAGGACAGGAGAATGACATGTTAAAGACAACTCAGAGATCCCAAATACATAGAAAGTGTGTGTGTGTGTGTGTGTGTGTGCGCGCGTGCCTGTGTGTTTATATGTGTCTTTGCCTGTGTTTATAATGCTTTAAGTTTTACAGTCTCTCAGCTTGGGTTGCACACAGACAAGTTTTGTAGGTCTTGCCAAACTACCACTTATAAAATTTTTATAGTTTGTTTTACTGTTGCCACGTATTTTGTTTATGTTGAGTGTTTTTTCGGATTTTGTCCTACTTCAAAGGTTTGCTGTGCTTAGTCTACATTGAAATACATTAGTTACTAGATAAAATGATGGTACTTATAGCGTTGAAGCTTCATGACAGCTACAAATATAGTATTAAATCATGGTGTGCACACACATAGTTTTAGATGGGAGGTTCTGTGACCATATAGTGTTTGGCTGTATCAGAAAAAGTATACCGTCCTACACTGTAAGACGATATTTGAAAAGCCTGTCTTGTTACAAAACTCCATGGTCCATAAAACTCTCCAGGAAAAAATAGTTTGATTTATATCATATATTTTTCTCTTTTGATCCCAGGGATGGGGAAAGAGAGACTTTCTGGCAGTTTAGAAGAAAAGAAATATTTTATAAGAATTAACTTGAAGACTTTCTTAGGTTTTATATAAAACAAAAATATTGTGTGTATGATGCAGGGAAACAATCTTGTAAATAAAATATAAAAAATATGTACCAAAATACTTTAGTAGGGAAAAATATGATAGTGTTGGAACATACAAAGTTTCATTACTACTTCTTTGGGAGAATGTACATGCCTTGTTTTATATATTAGTGTTTGTAAATATACATATACTAAGTTTGTAGTGATAAAATATTTTATATCAATGAAGGCAAACAATTGTTTTCAACACTATATTTTCGAGTGTTCCGTAATCTATATTGTATAGCTATATTATAGAACTGTAAGTATCTATGTAGATATATACCTATATCCTAAATCTATTTTTTGAATGTAGTATATTCTTATATATGAAAAAGATTGTTGGTATGATATTTTGAAATCCCAGGCTGAAAGCCTAGTTGCTGCACAGAGATAAATGTTTGAGAGACATGTTCTACATGCTTACTTAAATATTATCATATACTGTTAAATTGGTTTCCTAAGCATTATATCTAGTTTGAGAGAAATGCAGAAGACATTTCTTCTCACCGCACTTTACGATAAAGTCCATTTATTTCAGACTGATAACACTACAGAAGTGCCTTTTTAAAAGTGTTAAAATTATATATTAGGAATTATAAACTAGAACTAGAATATATCCAGGTAAATTCTTTTTCAAAAACATCCTTACTATACAAAAATATATGCAGTAGGATTGTACAACATAGTGACCCAGCCTGTCCATTTGACGTGGTCTAACATTCTGAAATATAATTTACATACTTTGTTTCAAGATTTATCAACAGACAAGGCTTCCCCTTCACGTGGCCTACAAGGCAGGCAGGATCCTGTGTCTACTTCTCCAGCCTCGTTCTATGCCTTATTTATTCTGACATGGCTGAAGCGCATGCCTTTTGAGAGTTCTATCGACATTTGCATACTTGGATGAAATAAAGGCACACTGAAAATCTTTACTGACCTTAAAGAAACATTGATTAGTGGGAAAAGTGATAGGGAACTAGCCATTCTGTTTAAGTCTCATATATATCAAGTAGACCTCAAACCAATGAATCTTGTAAATGTTTTACAGCGTTCACTTTGTTTCTCTTTGTATTTTTTTCTCTGTCTCTCTTGCTTGCTTTCTCTGAGAAAAATCTTAAGTCCTAAATATCCAAAGGTGAGGAATAAAAAATATTACGTGAGGACTCCACTGGTGATTCATACCTGATTAGTGTTATTTCTTTTGTTTCATTTTTCTTCATACAGTGTTGATGCTCAGTTAGAATACCATGTGGTATGTTACTTATCATGGAAAGTACACTAGGCCCTACCACCTCCCCATACTGAGGGCAGATGCTGTGTGCCATTAAGTTGATCATTATGGATTCGTGGTGTCACTTAATGAGAGGTCCTGTAGAGCGCTTAGTATCATCAAGCTGACAATAGAAATATGTGTTTTATTTTGCTGTTTGAATATTACAGTATCTGCACAGGAATGAATATGGCAAAACTCATTTAGAGTTTTTTTTCTAATGTGCCAAGATTCTTGATTTAAAATGCATTGAGCAGGGGAAAGTGTGTTGTAATGATAAAAACACAGAATTGGAATTATTATGGACCTTAGTTCAAGAACCTATATCTGCCATTCCATACATGCTTATGATTATAGAAAATTACTTAATCTTTCAATTTCCAGATTTTTATAGGTAATAACATTATCATTTGTCTTACGAGGCTACTGTATTAATTATATGAGCAATCAGGACAGTCTAAAGTTTTGTTTTGGGATGTGTGTGTGTGTGTGTAGAGAGAGAGACAGAGAGACAGAAACAGAGACAGAGAGATTTATTATAAGGAACTGGCTTACATAATTATGATGGCTGACAAGTCCTAACATCTTCAGGGTGAGTCCACAAGCTGGAGACACAGGAGAGTCTATGATATAGTGCTAAGGCAAAGGCCAGTGATTTTGAAGCCCAGGAAAAGCGAGTGTTTCAATTTGATTGCAAAGGCAAGAAGAAGCCAGTGTCCCAGTTCAAAGTCAGTCTGTCAAGAGGAATTCTCTCTTACTCAGGGAGGGGACAGGCTTTTGCTCTATTCACCTTCAACTGATTGGATGAGGCCCACCCAAAATAGTGAGGGCAAGGGCTTTACTCAATATACCAATTCAAATGTTAATCTCACCCAGAAACACCTACCATAGCATTTAACTAAATATCAGGACAGGTTGACACATAAATTAACCATCACAGTATGAAATGCCATATGAAGATACATTTTTGAATCTTTCTCCATCCCTAAAGAAGACTTGACTAATCCAGAGTTACAGACCTAGATCATACAAGGTTAGAGGACTCAACAGTGTCTCATTTTTCTGTTGCATTCATTCATTTTAACTGGGGCAGAGCTCAGCATTCTACTTTGGGGTTAGATTATATTCTGACTGTCTCTCAAATTTCAGGAAAATATAAGAACAACAATCTGCAAGCAAACCTTCCATTCAGTCAGTCCACAGGCCTATATTGAACACTTCCCACAAACTAAGGACTGTGGTAGGACAAAAGTATGAGTAAGACAAGTCTGCCACACTCATAGGCTTAGAGAAATATTCCCCCTATTGGAATTCCTCCCTGAATATATATATCATCAGTAGGCTTTAAAACTATCTTTTACATAGAAGATAAACTTTCTCCTTTTTAAACTATGTTCTATTTTAGTGATCTTAACCCTAATTTTATTTTCTTTTTTTTAGCAACAGAAACTTTTTCATTCCATACAGAACTGTACATGGAATTTCAGTATTAATCAAAAAAACTTCACTGGAGCTGGTGTTTGGCGGGAGTAAGGAAAAGGGCCCGATGCCTGTTCATGTACTTGGCTTCTCTTGTCAACACCCTCCCCCGTCCCTCTAGCCACAGCAGCCCTGGGGGTGTAGGGAACCAAGTTTAAAAACTATTCATCTATTTAATATTCTTGCCAGTGCTTTATGTATTATATGTAAGAACTTTAAGGCAGGTTTGGCTATTTTCTTCCAGTTTCCCTAGGACTTATTTTGTGTTCAATTATTGCTCTTAATTCTTCATAGAGTTGTTTGTTTTTAATCTCATTTCTCTCTTTATGCTATTCAATAGTTTTGTGTTTCAAGCATGTTATGTACTTAGTAGTGTGTTCCTTTATGGAAGGTTCAGAGGATCATTATGACCTCCAGAAACTTGCAATTTTGCTGAAGAGGAAAAGCATGTATTTTTGAAATATTTAAACAAGGTAAGACAAAACAAGTCATGTAGACAAAAAGTGTACCGTAAGGTTGTTTCCAGAGATTGGCATGAATATTTCATCCAGTATCAAGAATATCGTACTTTTACAGTTGGAATGCCAAGATCCAGAGTGTTAAGATATTTCTCAAAAAAAAAAAAAAAGATACTTCTCAAGTAAGCCTTAGCAATCACCTGTCTCCTTGAGATTTCATCTGATTTAACTTTTATTTTTGTAGGTAGCAAAGCAAAAGGGAATGGATGGCAGTAAGTGCCAAAAAATGTTTAATGTGTAAGAGGTCTAAGCTTCTTAATATTTGAATATTCAGTCTTTTATTTCCAACAGCTTTGTGTCTACCTCTTGGACTCTAGGAGAGTCCTAGCCTATCTCCTAGAAGGTTTGTTTTAAAGATAGAGCTCTAGTGAGAGTAAAGTAATGAATTCACAAAAGATTCTGTGTGTTTAGGAGGGCAATGGATTTTCCAGAAAGACATTTTTGCTGTTATTGTTGTAAAGTTGCAATTGAAGGAGACAGCTTTTGAAAGCAGAAGCTGTTGTTACTGTGAATAAATGAGAATGTTTATAGAGGGAAGGAGTATTTAAAAAAAATATTTTTCTGTGGATTAAAAATGCATTTACACAGCTTATCTCTTTTGCCATTCACACCAAAGGCTTAGTGAAGATGTGTATTTAACTATAACATCAGTTCCAAGATTGCTGCCTAGAGAAATGTGGCGATATGCAGAGACTGGGCTCTCTCTCTGGGTCTTATAATACTGGACACCAGTATGCACTTGAACGTATTTTAGAGAATATCCGTTTTCATGCACTACATACCTAGTAGCTGTGCCATTGTAACTAAAAGGTTCAGAAGTAAAAATACCAAATTATGACTTACCTTTTGTTCAAAGTTAACTTTTAAAGTACATGAAAGTTTACCAATGTAGTCCTAGAAGTCAATGGCCCCACTCATTCAGTGTATGTTCATTAAGTACCTTCAGTAAACAAGGCACGCTGGGTTTTTTGTGTTTTAGTTTAGTTGTGTTTGTGTGTTTGTGTGTTTCTTTGTTTTTACACTGGGGAATTATATGGGGTGAGGAAAGAGTGGACATGGGGATTCTAGTCTAAAAGACTTGGTATTCTAGTGACTGAGAGACTAACAAGCTGTTTATTTAGCTGCTTCCATCTGTGAAACAAGAGGTTTCAAATTACTCTCTGAACTTCCTTCCA
>NW_028046172.1:0-430 GCF_054177405.1 Leptonychotes weddellii
TCCACATTTGCCAGGTCCTCTCCTGGAGGACCTTGTTGCCTCCCAACAAGACCTGCCCGTGGGGCCAGGAGGTGCCCACTGCCCTCTCCAAAGTTAAGAAGAAGCAGAGGTGGGAGCTGGGCCTGGAGGGAGTAGGTGAGGGGCGGCCTCTCAGCAGGAAAGCAAAGGCCCAGCACACACTTACCATCAACATCACTGTCACTACCATCATCACCGTCACTACCATCATCATCATGACCATCACCATCACCATCACCATCATCATCATCACACCATCATCATCATCACCACCATCATCAGCATCACCACCATCATCATCATGACCAACACCATCATTGCCATCATCACCACCATCATCACCATCATCATCATCATCATCATCACACCATCATCATCATCACCACCATCATCAGCATCACCACCATCATCA
>NW_028046173.1:0-430 GCF_054177405.1 Leptonychotes weddellii
CTAATAATATACTATATTGTTAATTAATTGAACTTAAAATTAAAAAAAAGGAAACCCCCCCCAGGGTTGATGGCATTAGTAAGTCCTTATATATCAATAAATACTCTACATGTAAATGGATTAAATTCACTAAGCAAAAGGCAAACAGTAGCTGAATGGATTAAAAAAAAAAAAAAAAAAGGACCCAACTATAGCTGGCCTACAAGATACTTCAGATTTAAGGATACACACAGGCTGAAAGCAAAGAGATGACAAATGATATCTCATACAGTAGAAACCAAAAGAAAGAGGGGGTGGCTATACTTATATGAGACAAAATAAACTTTCAACTAAGAACAGTAACAAGAGACAAAGAAAGGTCATTACAGAATGATAAAGAGGCCAATTCATCAAGAGGGTATAACAATCGTAAACATATACCAACCCAACA
>NW_028046174.1:0-430 GCF_054177405.1 Leptonychotes weddellii
CCCACCCTTGGGGGCGTGCCCAGGGCCCCCAGGGCCCCAAGTGTAATCTTAGCTTTCCCCTCTGCCTCCCGGAAAGAGTTCTCAGAAGTGAGAACGAAAGCAATGGTTCTTGCAGGCTAACCTGCCTCTGCTAGAATGTATTTTAAGCAGGCAAAAGTTTTTAGTGCGATTGTAATGAGTCACTTGCAGCGAACTCACGGTGCCCAGTTGAGGGGATCCACTTACTCTCTAATAGTTCTTTGCACAATCAACAATCTTTTTTTTTTTTTAAGATTTTATTTATTTATTTATTTGAAAGAGAGAGTGAGAGAGAGAGAGAGCACAAGAGGGGGGAGCGGGAGAGGGAGAAGCAGGCTCCCTGCCGAGCAGGGACCCCGATGCGGGACTCGATCCAGGGACTCCAGGATCATGACCTGAGCCGAAGGCAGTC
>NW_028046175.1:0-430 GCF_054177405.1 Leptonychotes weddellii
GACAAAGACCCCATCAAAAAGGAGAATTACAGACCAATATCCTTGATGAACATGAATGCAAAAATTCTCACCAAAATACTAGCCAATAGGATCCAACAGTACATTAAAAGGATTATTCACCACGACCAAGTGGGATTTATCCCTGGGCTGCAAGGTTGGTTCAACATCCGCAAATCAATCAATGTGATACAATACATTAGTCAAAGAAAGAACAAGAACCATATGATCCTCTCAATAGATGCAGAAAAGCATTTGACAGAGTACAGCATCCTTTCTTAATCAAAACTCTTCAGAGTATAGGCATAGAGGGTACCTACCTCAATATCATAAAAGCCATCTATGAAAAACCCACAGCAAATATCATTCTCAATGGGGAAAAACTGAGAGCTTTCCCCCTTAGGTCTGGAATGCGGCAGGGATGTCCACTATC
>NW_028046176.1:0-430 GCF_054177405.1 Leptonychotes weddellii
CCCCCACCACTCCAGCAACCCTCAGTTTGTTTCCTGAGATTAAGAATTCCTCTTATCAGGGAGATCATATGATACCTGTCTTTCTCTGACTTATTTCACTTAGCATAATACCCTCTAGTTCTATCCACGTCGTTGCAAATGGCAAGATTTTTTTTTGATGGCTGCATAATGTTCCAGTGTGTGTGTGTGTGTGTGTATGTATGTATATAAGTATATATATATGTATGTGTATATATATATATATCAATCACATCTTCTTTATCCATTCATCTGTTGATGGACACCAGATTTGGATTCTGTTCCACCACTTAGTAGCTCCATAAGCTTGGGCAAGTTATTTCACTTCCAGTGCCTCAGTTTCCTGATTTTAAAAGTAAAGAAAATAGTATTTTACATAATAGGATTGTCTGAAGAGTAAACAGACTGTAAA
>NW_028046177.1:0-430 GCF_054177405.1 Leptonychotes weddellii
CACAGACCTGTACCTCTGAAACAAATAATACATTTTTTGTTAAAAAAAAAAAAGAAGAAGAAGAAGGATAGTAGGAAGGGAAAAATGAAGGGGGGGAATCGGAGGGGGAGACGAACCATGAGAGACTATGGACTCTTGAGAAACAAACTGAGGGTTCTAGAGGGGAGGGGTTGGGGGGATGGGTTAGCCTGGTGATGGGTATTAAAGAGGGCACGTACTGAATGGAGCCCTGGGTGTTATACACAAACAATGAATCATGGAACACTACGTCAAAAACTAATGATGTAACGTATGGTGACTAACATAACATAATAAAATAAAATTAAAAAAAAAAAGAATGTTCTACCCCTGCCTTTAAAACAAAATCAATTTTAATTACTGTTATTTTTATTAACAAACAAATCAAAGTGGATGTGAAGGGGGCAGAAAG
>NW_028046178.1:0-430 GCF_054177405.1 Leptonychotes weddellii
CAGGGGGTGAATTTTGGCACTGTACTGGCCCAGCCTAAATACCCTAAACCCAAGAGGGAATTGTGACTCTACTTGTTATTTGCTGTAAGTCTCAAAAAGGGTAAAATGGGACAAGTGAGTTTGAATTATTAATGTGAAAATGTGTGTGTTGAGTATGGAGGAAGAGGAAAAATTTACTAAAATGGGAACTTTTTTTTTTTTTAATTTTTAAAAACATTTTAGGCATATTTTAGGGGGGGCGGAGCAAGATGGCGGAGGAGTAGGAGACCTGGATTTTGTCTCCTCTCAGGAATTCAGCTGGATAGGGATCAAACCATTCTGAACACCTACAAACTCAACAGGAGATCGAAGAAAGGAATAGCAACAACTCTCTGAACAGAAAAGCGACCACTTTCTGGAAGGTAGGACGTGCGGAGAAGTGAATCCGAGG
>NW_028046179.1:0-430 GCF_054177405.1 Leptonychotes weddellii
AGCGTCTGCCTTGGGCTCAGGTCGTGATCCCGGGGTCCTGGGATCGAGTCCCACATCGGGCTCCCTGCTCCTTGGGAGCCTGCTTCTCTGTCTCTCATGAATAAAAAAAAAAAAAAAAAAAACTTCTTCAGGAAAGGGAATCCAATCAAATTTAAGAACTAGGTAGTAATGGGGCGCCTGGGTGGCTCAGTCGGTTAAGTGTCTGCCTTCGGCTCAGGTCGTGATCCCGGAGTCCCGGGATCGAGCCCCGCGTCGGGCTCCCTGCTCAGCGGGAAGCCTGCTTCTCCCTCTCCCATTCCCCCTGCTTGTGTTCCTGCTCTCGCTGTCAATCTCTCTGTCAAATAAATAAATAAAGTATTTAAAAAAAAAATGTGCAAGCAGAAGCTGAAAGACTCCTGGTGTCAGAGGTCGTGGCCAGTGCCTGCTCTGC
>NW_028046180.1:0-430 GCF_054177405.1 Leptonychotes weddellii
CAGAGGGAAGAGCATTTCCATTTGATAGGAATTCAAAGAAGACAGGACTTCATCAGCCTGTCAGTCAAGGGCAGCATCCTGATCGGGCTAGGCCACTTGGATCTTCCTCCCTCAAACACCATCAGGATGGAAGGAGCAAAGACACAGATGTAGTGAAAAGAAGGGCCATATGCACCCCAATGTTCATAGCAGCAATGTCCGCAATAGCCAAACTGTGGAAAGAGCCGAGATGCCCTTCAACAGATGAATGGATAAAGAAGATGTGGTCCATATATACAATGGAATATTACTCAGCCATCAGAAAGGATGAATACCCAAATTTTACATCAACATGGATGGGACTGGGGGAGATTATGCTAAGTAAAATAAGTCAAACAGAGAAAGTCAATTATCATATGGTTTCACTTATTTGTGGAACATAAGGATAGAA
>NW_028046181.1:0-430 GCF_054177405.1 Leptonychotes weddellii
CTGTTGGTCATTTGGATGTCTTCTTTGGAAAAATGTCTGTTCATGTCTTCTGCCCATTTCTTGATTGGATCATTTGTTCTTTGGGTGTTGAGTTTAAGAAGTTCTTTATACATTTTGGATACTAGCCCTTTATCTGATATGTCATTTGCAAATATCTTCTCCCATTCTGTTGGTTGTCTTTTGGTTTTGTTGACTGTTTCTTTTGCTGTGCAAAAGCTTTTTATCTTGATGAAGTCCCAATAGTTCATTTTTGCCCTTGCTTCCCTTGCCTTTGGCGATGTTTCTAGGAAGAAGTTGCTGTGGCTGATGTCGAAGAGGTTGCTGCCTGTGTTCTCCTTTAGGGTTTTGATGGACTCCTCTCTCACATTGAGGTCTTTCAACCATTTTGAGTCTGTTTTTGTGTGTGGTGTAAGGAAATGGTCCAGTTTCA